>NW_019416341.1:210012-297210 GCF_000390285.2 Anoplophora glabripennis | reverse complement strand
TGATTCTAATAATTTTTCTCTGAAGAGTAAAAACTTTTTTCATAGAGGGAGCATGACCCCATACTAAAATAGCATATGTTATGATGGAATGGATATAGCCATGATAAACTATCAGCAAGCTTGATATTGAGACTTCGTTTGAGACTCCGAAGTAAATAAGTATGTTTTGATATCTTGGAGCAAACATAATTAACATGTTGATCCCATGTCAGTTTAGGGTCAAGATGAACTCCCAAGAATTTTACATGTGCTAGATTATTCCAGTTTTCCATATTTTGGAGACTAAAAATCATAGTTTCGGTCTTCGAAGTATTCAAACTGAGTTGATTACTAGTAAACCAGTTTTCTACCGATGCATATTGATGTCATTAACTGTTCAAAGTTGGAAGTTGGTTCTAGTTATATTGGTATCATCAGCAAAGAGTATACTTTTAGTATCATGAGGTAAACAATTAGGAAAATCATTGATATATATCAGAAACAGTAACGGACCCAATATGGAACCTTGTGGAACTCCATGTTCAATATTTTTCCGTGTGATACACAATCGAAAGCTTAAGTCATATCTAAAAATTGACTAGCAATGTATGTCCCTTTTTCAAAACTATTGTTTATTGATAAGTTCCTGAGTCTCAAAATAATTAGTTATTTGAATTTTTAAGATACTTTCATATATTTTAGCTAGATGAGGTATTACAGAGATAGGTCTGAAATTAGAGGGATTGTTAATACCATTATTTTTAAGAACAACCTTAGAAAGTTTTAAACATGGGGGGAAAATATTTTTACGTATACAATAATTAATTAAATCAGTGCAAGGTAAAATGTTTGTTAAAATATTCCACATCCAAACAGGGTTTGCTCTCAAAACCCTTAACAATATCAATGACACTTCAGAAAAGTAAAAACTATTCACTGGAGGGAGTAATTGGAGGCAGTTATTTAAATCGGTGTTATCAACGGGTAAATTGCTTATAACATTGTTAGCAACATTTATAAAATAGTTATACTGCTCGGGTGTCAAGTTACTTAAATTATTTGAGTAACTCATTTTAGTATTACTAACTAAATTCCAAATTGGTTTTTGGGAATTTGTATGCGTTTTTATAAAATTATCGATAGCCATTTTCTTAGCTTTAGAAATTTCAAACCGGTAGCGAGATCTAAATCATTTAAGATTAGATTTATTATAATCTGATGGATTTCTTTTACAAATTTCTGCAAACTATGGGAATAAAGCCTAACGTACCTCGATAAAATTGAATGGAAATTTATTTTTTTTCTGATTGTTATAAATTTAACACAGGTTCCATTAAAAAAATTTTCTTGATTGGAAACTTCGAACTTCCGTTGCTCGTAATTGCTAATTAGTATCGGAATTATTTGATATTTGGGGGATACTGCGAACGGCAAATTTTTAGTATATTAAGTAATATCGAAATGCGATATATTTTTTCATGAAAATGGGCCCGAATTCAACGATGAATTCAAAGACACAATAATTTGCAAAATGCTCTATTTGAAAAAATTAAATTTGGTAGCCTCCAGCGAAAATGGAATAACCTGTATAATCGAAATCAAACAAAAAGATTTAATTCGATCTTTTATTTGAAATTTAATTCTTCTTTTATTTGAAACATTTTTCTGTGTTGATATTACCGTGTGATATTATGTGTACAAAATAAATTGAAATAATAAAATAAACTAAATTTTGATTTTTTACAGAATTCATCATATATTTTTCGATATTTCTATCCAAATTAATACAGTTATATAATTTTTAATAATACCTTTAAAACAGGGTAATAAACACGAGAACTAGTATAAAATAAATAAAAAATTGTATTTTATCAATTTTTCTCTAGTTAATTTTCGTTTTGTAAAAAAACATATCGCCCTGCATTAGCTAACAACATAATTTAATGTACAAGTTTTTCTGAATGCACTTGGTTGCCTGTTAATCCTTTCTGAGTCAGTCCAATCCTGGTGCATTTTTTTCTTTTACAGTTTTTGAGATCACAGCGCCTTATTTTTCTTTTCCTATTTGGATTCCTCTAGAATTTATTCAACGTCTTACTCTTGATCTCATTCTATATCGACTTATAATAGTATATGCAAAAATTTTTCTTAAATCAAGAATAATATATTGCTATGATATTGAAAGCCGATAATGATACACAACTACATAATACAATGAAATTTTGAAAAATATGACATACTACAATAGAGAACTCTGACAACTGGGATGTGTTATACTATATATGAGAAAATGAAGGATTCATAAAAGGCAAAATCGTTACATGATAACATCAATCTGTCAAAATAAATTAAATAATGCAAAATTTTTAATTAAATAGTTTAATGAAAGCAATAATATATACTAGAAAGTTAAAATGTATAACCTACTACAACATTGTAAAGGTATTCATCATATAGGAGCATTGGTTTGGGGAAATTTGAAAAATTAAGATTTTGACAGGTAGATTATTATTGTAGAACAAGAAAGAGTTGTACTTATAAATTAAATCCATGCAATAAACTAAGACGATAATTAAAGTTCATCATACCTTTAGTCTATATTTATGAGTGGAATTAAAATTAAAGTTCTTTAGATAATTTCATATAGCGATTTTCGAAATGTTAAACCCATAATTCAACATTGTGTAAAATTTATTGTGTAAATGATATTTCTCAGATGTAAAATGACCTGTGTTGTGTTAAAAAGACCTTCTATTCATACAATACTGTATCCCAATTTACATTCCTAGTAGTGTATAAACATTGAAAGTTGTCAAGAAACGATGACCCTGAAAATATTTTAGTCATTAGTTAATTCATACAAGGTAAAACTGTTCAAAATAATGAAATTAACTTAATATCAGTGTTGTGGAATAATACTACTGACATAGAATTAAGTTAAATAACATAATTAGCATGGTTAAATTTCAATAAATTAGCAAAATTTTGTAGAAACATTAAAAATCAACGTAATATAAAGATTGAGGTATGGAAATTTGTAGAAAATTATGTAGAATCCTAATATATCAGTGTCATGCTGCAAAAGACATACATAAAGGCATAATTCCAGTTTAAAATTTTCATAAGGCTTCAAAGTGACGTTGCCATAACGACAACTTCATTTGTTCTCAATTTATAAAAAGTAATACAGTCGAGTACAGAGTAGCCAGTCTTTCATAATTTGTCGAACCATAAACATCGTTCAGCCACTCCAAAAATAAACAAAAGCCAGTCAAAATTAAATAAATTAATGTACACGTAGTTACTATTTTTCAAACGTCAACGACAGCAAGCAGTATTCTGACAACTGTCAAAAGTGAAAATTTTCAGCAGTTAAAAATTTCTCAACAGTCCAAATATTCACTGAGATTTATATGATGAGAATAAGTGTCATTTAACCAAAAGTGCAAGGTATAAATTTCCAATTAAAAACTAGTGAAGTGCTGTGAGAAAATACAACGGCAGGCGAAGTGCAAACCCAATCAGCCATTGGAATATCAAGTATATGGAACCAGTTCTTCGACCTAAAAAAAATTTTAGTAAAACACACCTTGAGAAAGAGCAAGTTCTAACTGAATTAATTTATAAGACCAGATCTTATTGGCGCCTAGGCAAAGTAAAATAAAGTAAAATAATTCACTCATTCACACATATCAATAACATAACAAATTTGGCGCCCAACGTGGGGCGCTGCAAAATAAAGATTTGCAAAACAAGGCACTTCAATAATTTATAAATTCAGCAATTTTGTAGATTATAATTTTCATCTTTTGCTTTTAATCTTTACATTTGTGATAATTTAACATTGATCATAATTTTAACATACTAGTATTACAAACATATCATCTATTATAGTAAAAATCTTATGGAATTAATATCGGGAAACATAAAGATGTTTTCTGAATCTGAGCCAGATGTTTGTACTGAGGGGGAGAGGAATACTGACATCCATGTCAGTATTCACACGACTGAAACCCAATCTCAGTCTGACACGACATCCCTACAATTACACATACCCAGACCGACAGAATACAAGACGCTACACAGACAAATACACAAACAGACACACATATCAATAACATAACTAATTTGGCGCTTGGGCAAAGTAAAATAAAGTAAAATAATTCACTCATTCACACATATCAATAACATAACAATATGTATTCATTCATGTTTATTATTGTGTATATCTATGCAAAGTAATATATCCTTGGAACTCATAAATCATAATCTTGAACTGAATAAAATTCCTTCACTTAAATGAACGTTTCTTGATGCAAGAGATCTCAGTTAAGATTATGATATACGAGCAGAGCTCGGGACTTGGCCGGCTGATCATAGCCGCCATGTCGGATTTTCGCTACAGCCCACGAGTAAATACATTATTTTTTATTTCAATTCTGTTTTTAATTATAGCTGATGTTCATTTTCTTCAATTTTCAAACCCCAATAACCCTATAAGTCCATAACCAAGGGAATAGGATTATGGAAGTTTTTGGGTTTGAGTACTTGGGTTTTCAAGCTATGTGATGTTTTGCAATAATACAGATTCCTTATGATTTATTCCCTTGGTTATGGGGTTATAGGATTATGGGTTAGTGAAGATTTGGGTTCATGGGCTTATTAGGTTGGAATATCATTGGGTTAAATGTTTATGGGATTTGGTTAGTTTACTAAGTATCCTAATCTCACTCTTAAACTAGAACCGGAATATCTAGTATAGTAACTTTTTAAAAACTCAGTAAATTCGAAGTCTTCCCCACGCGGATAGCTCTGTTCGTCGAGAGCAGCATAAAACTCCTCTCTAAAAATTTAATAAAAGCTCTCCGGACACGTCCAAAACCAACACAATATTTCATAACTTATTTATACTTTCGTCCCCCCGATACGTTCCCAGAGCACCTCACATAAAAAAGCGGCATTAAAAGAGCCATCCGGTCTTATAAATTTAGTTATAAATGAACGAACAAGAGCGGACCACCAGACTCTCCCGTATGGGTACTTTTTTGCGTGCCGTCTAGAAGTTATAAATTCTCATAAATAGGTTGCGTGGATGATATCGGGCGAACCGCTAGTTGTGTAGGGGGAGGCGAGAGGGATGTAGTACAGCAATTCCCGCGGGAGTAATGCCTCAGCAGAGCAAGGACGTGAGCCAGCGGCATCCCCGGGCTGTCACCTCTTAATACACTGAGAAAAAGTTATAAATGTTGCCAAAGTTTTCGATTTTATTCACATATGACCTCTCGCAGACGTTTTACTAAGCATGTTGATCTTTGCCTAAATTCCTTTAATAAAAATCATGGTTCTTTTGACAATTTTAAAGAGATAATTCCTTAGAATGTTTGTCCTAAAAGGTCCGTTTTTGAGTAACAGGGTTTTAAATTGTTAGTTGTAACTGAAACCAGTTTCGTACAAAAGTTTATGCGGTTTTATTATTTTCAAATTTGTGACAACATAGCGCCCTCATCAGTGATTTGATTGTGAGTAACTGATATTCAATTTCAATAATTAAAACTTTTTTATATGTATAAGGATATTTTATCTATTGATGATATGTTACGAATGTGTGACTCAATAATTCTTTCTCGAGTAACATATTGTGATATCGTGTGCTGGCCAGCATTCTTCTTCTTCTTTGCTAGTAGTTGGTCCTAATAAGTCCCATGGCACCGCGGCCTAATTAGGCCTATTGTGCGTCCCACTACTAGTCCTATTCAGCAAGTAGTTTTGTTCTTTTGACAAAGTCCAAAAGTTTCCTTGCTGACACTTCTCTCAGTTCCTTGGGTTGGGTTCCAAATAAGGTCTGTCCAGGAGCGTTATTCTACTACGTGCAAATCCCGGGCACTCGCCCAGGATATGCAGAGAAGTTTCAACCGCTAAGTCACATCCTCGGCAGACCGGACTGTCTGCAAGCTTTAGCTTATGTAGATGTTTCCTAAAGTGACAGTGTCCCGTTATGAGTCCCGTCACTCTCCTGAGCTGGATTTTATTAAGCTCAATAAATCGTTTGCTCTTTCCTTCAAAGGATACTCCATGAGCACCTTATGCTATGTCCTGGCTTTGAAGTCCAATATTTTCTATGTTCTGTCTCGGTCCATTTGCCCAGAGCCCGCCTGACCACATTAGAGCTGGAAGCGGAAAACAACAGACACTAACAAGAATTTCTTATAATGAACGGAAGAATCGCTATTTCAGTTTTAAGTTATCATTATTAATTTTTATCACAGAAATGTGTATCGTTTGTTGTTTAAGTTTCAACTAAAATTTATTAATGAACAAATGTTTAGGGAAGTCATACATTTTTTTAATCTTACCTTGTTTACTGTTTATACATAGACAGTTTGTCTGGAATGTAAGTGTGTTGGTAAGTTCAAATAAACAACCTAAAATGACCCATCAATACAGTAACAATAAATTAATGGATATTTTGGTAACATAATGAAGTGGCTGATGAAAATTATGATAGAACTGCGTATCTCTATATTCAGCAGTCTGTACAAACACTTGTAGACAGAGCTAGCCGAACTACTAATGTAGCCAGCGGTTCCAGAAGTGTTTCTTCGTATTATTGTGGTAGGTAAGTTAATGGGTATTGAAAAAATTTCTATTTGTAAAAAATATTTCTGCAAATCCAGTTTTGTACTTCAATTTATTCATTCTTTAAACATCTTCTCCAAGTAAATATCTTGTAGATAGTAGATGTGGTATCCATAACAAATTTCAGCTAATTTTTATACAGGGTGGCCAAATGAAAATAAGACAGGGCCATTTTCAGGAACTGCGTCAAGATTGTAGAAAAGCGCTCAAACCCGTCGATTTTAGATTAAAGGGGGGCATTCTTTGCCGGTATTTTTGACTCCGCCACTTTCACCCCAAGCAAGGGTAAGCATCACCCCAAAATATTTAAATGGCATTGGGGGTTGAGTAATATTTCTTATGAAAGCTCTTACAATTCCCTTTACAACAGACTTTAGATTTTATAATTCCGCCAGTACTTATTAAGAATTTTGATTTTAAAGTTGAAACTTATGTACAAACAATTAGTAACGGTAAAAATTTCAGTCATTCGAGTTGAGTACGCCAATGGTATAAATTTAGTATTTCTTGCGTTATATTAGTTTTTGGCGATTTGTTATCACTTTCGTAAAAAAACACAATTGTAAAAAACAGAAATGAATGCTATACACACACAATGAACGTAAAATTAGTGGATTCCAAATTATTTTCTAGTATTATTTGGAAGCGTTGGTTGGTAGTTTATTTAATTGTGTTTTTGAAAATTAAACACTATGGTTTATTCCATTGCGGAAAGGGTAGATATCATTTCGCTTTACTTTATGAACAATAAATGTGCGAATAGAACAGCTCAGCTATTTAATGAACAACATCAAGATCGACATGTCAGGAGGAAGTATGTTCTAGAGTTAGTAAAAAAATTTCAAGAGACAGGGAACGTAGCCAATAAAAAACGAGAAATTGAAAAACCTATAGTTAATGAAGCTAGTGAAGTTGCAGTTTTGGGACAAGTTCATCTTGATCCTACATTAAGTACGAGGCAGCTGGCATCTGTGTCTGGGATCAATCGAACTAGCATACAAACCATTTTGAAGAAGAATAAATTCCATCCATACAAAATACATTTAGTCCAGGAACTTCATGAGGATGATTATGACCGCCGTTTGCAATTTTGCGAAATAATGAGTGAGCGAGCAGGGAACGATCCACAGTTCCTTTTTAACATCTGTTTTTCTGATGAATGCGGTTTTTTCTTGAACGGAATGGTAAATCGTCACAATTCCCGCTATTGATCCGATTCAAACCCAAGAGTTTTTCACGAGGTGCATACACAGCAACCGGAAAAATTAAATGTATGGCTGGTGGGTCCTTGTTTTCTACCTGGTAATTTGACTGGCCAAACGTATTTGCAATTACTGGAAGACGCTATTGACCCTGCCTTGACAGATATTATTGAAAATGTTCTAGAGTATGATGAAGATCATTTGATTTTTCAACAGGACTGTGCTCCTCCATATTATGCGTTAATGGTCCGTAAGTATTTGGACCAACGTTTTCTATTGGATTTTGAGAATAGGCAACTTTGAGTGGCCTGCACGATCACCGGATTTATCGCCCCTGGATTTCTTTTTGTGGGGACACCTAAAATGTAAAATCTATAAAACACAGCCAGCGTTGCTGGAAGATTTGCGTCAAAGAATCGACCACGAATGCTGTCGAATCACTTCGGAAATGCTTCGGAATGTGCGCGAACGTTTCGAACAAAATCTTTATTCTTGTATGTAACTAAACATAATTTAAATTTTGAAATGTAAATTTTTTTCAAAGTATTGGGCGGAATTATAAAATTTAAAGTTTGTTGTAAATAGAACTGTAAGAGCTTTCAAAAGAAATATTGCTCAACCCCCAATGCCATTTAAATATTTTGGGGTGATGCTTACCCTTGCTTGGAGGTGAAAGTGGCGGAGTCAAAAATACCAGCAAAGAATGGAATATTATCCTCGATCAACTTTGCTTGACTCGTATCAATGACATGTCTGTTATATCGCTAGACCGCCCTTGCACTATATAAGCTCTAAAAGTTTTAATTAATTATTTTTATGTTAGGTAAAAAGGGATATTTATAATATTAAATATTAGCTTTATTTTATATAAGCTATTTTCAAACGTACTACTTTTATTGCATTTTTTTGTTAAAATATTTCAAATTTGAATTTAAATAATTTACTTAGAACCGATTTAAAAAAAATGATAAAAAATACAATAAAACAAGTAATAATACGAATTAGTTAAGATTGTACTGATCTGAAACTTAATTAATTTAAAAAAAAATCAATTTTCATTTTAAAAGCATAAACTTTTTCTGTTAATTTTTATATAGCAACAAGCAGCTGAAATTTGATTGATAGTTTTAAATAATTATCCAGGGCTGCATTTTTTAAATTTAAATCTTAATTGGCTTTGACTCCATGGAGTGTAACACAACTGATTTAGTTATTGAGTTCTTCGAAATACTGATTCAATCTCGCTATTTTAGTAAAATACAGACCCATATTTTAACAAAGCGATAAACATGTGAGACTAAAATATACTTTTTAAACACACCATCCTCTTTAACAAATTCGCCCCTTCAATCAGTTGATTAATTTGTGTTCACAATAAACAATTCAACCGCCGAAATCAAAACAAAGGATGTTATTTAGTCAGTTTGGAGTTTTCGTAATGCCAGCGAATAGAATTTTAAAAATATGTTTACAGGAATAAATAAAATCGCTACAATGCTCCATGCTAACGTTGCTTTGTGTATTTTGACTCAAAGCGGACTCGTAGACAATATTTCAAGGTACTAAGCAAATCCTCAGGGGCTAATACGTCAGCTGTGCCGCCATGTGGACCAAAGAGAGGGCAAACGTCAACTCTTAAAAAAGATTTACCACTAAATCTTGAGGAATGTGACGTTTAGCTTTTGTTACATTGTACTCACTTATACTCGTATTATGATTTGCATTATTATTTGTATTATGTTTGTTTATTTATTTTCAATAAAATTTTCAAAGGGTTCAATTACAGAATAAATAGTTTATGTATAAAATTTGTTTACAAATGCCTGTAAACAGCAATGAAATCACAAAAAAATGACACAATATGATGTATACAGGCATTACAACTAAATAAAATAAAGTATTATAATTCTACGATACAATAAGCAAATTTTTATTACCTAGTCCCAATATTTTCAGTTCTGATTAAGATTAATAATCGCACAGTTAAATTGAGGATATAATTTTAATGAGGCTTTCTAAATCTCATTCGGATATTGAACTATAAATCTATAATAATGCATATTCACAATTCACACTACGCATGCACAGTAGTGGCTGATACTGTTCTACTCTACATGCTTCGTCGACTGTTGGCGGCTGCTAAGTGAAGTATATTATTTTAATTTAGGGAGTAAATGCTTCAAAATTCATCCATGTTTCGAAGCTAACTACCAAAACCCTCGAACTCCATATTTCTCATACGAATGTATCAAAGACAGACTACAACACGCCTAATCTGCTCTGCAAGCCGTAAAAGAATGTAGGGCGATCTTTCCAAAATTCACGGATGTTTCGAAATTCTGCTCGAAGTTCCCCAGACGCTACGAACCGTCTTCTATCATGCAAAAAGCCGTTCAACATAACGCTCGAAGACACCCAGACGACCGCCGTACCATCCAAATGGCACTAGACAAAACTCACCGATCTTACCGATAAATTCACAAACCTTTTCAAATCTCTACCGCCGAGCCACCAGGACGACATTGAGCAGGCATAGCTACCCCCGCGTCATCGGACGATGACAAAGCCTCCCTAAGACCGCCAACGAGAGACGAGGGAAATAAAAAATTTCACCACACTTTTGAAATTTTTAAGAGGATGGATCGACACCAAAGCCGTATCTCGCAAGACCTCCAGGTCGGGATTAAATCTATTTAATTTCAGACGACGTCGCGAGCCGAAACGAGGTGTTGTTGAATCAGACCATGCAGTTCTACCGGGATCCACCCTGCCGGTGATTGAACGCTCACCCGCTGCAATTGCAGTCTATCAGCCAGAAACTGGTGAGAGTCTAGCACCTGTTCTAAAAGAATTCGCATTTGTAGCATTCTGTTCTATCAAGCAGCATTCAAATAAACGATATATATTTACTTATTCTCGAGTTATTATTTCTCTACAAAAAATACCCAAACCTCGAGCTCTAACGCTCTCAGTCAGCTCCACGCTGAACCAAGCATCCTAAATGCTTCAGTACCGGCACTCCAAGGAGTCCGTACACAGTGCATACAGGATGACACAAAAGCCCGAACTACGTTTCCAAATGTCCTAAGTTGGAAACCAAATTTAGTAAAGTGCTCCAACGGCTGGTTAGGTCGCAGCACATTCGAACAAATACATCCTGGAATCTCCACCTGAGCTAATTGAACCATGGCGTGTTATCTCTTATGGACACAGTTGAACCCTTATTGATAGTTGGAGAACTTCTCACAGAGGACGCTCCCATCTAAAATTATGTCATCTAGCCATCTCATTCTAATCCTTGTTTTCATGTTTGAGTTTGACAGACAGTGAAGTGTCAGGTCAGGTAGTTTGAATTTTGTGGTTTGATTTAAACATATATCCATAAATATTTATAAATATATGGATTTGAATAACGTGAGGACCCATTTTGTTGTGTCCATAATTTTCTGCTGTATTTTATCATATTTTCTTCTTTTTTCACAGGTAAGATATTTATGCTGCAAAATTTTCAAGTTTCATATGCACACTGGACACCCAGTTTAGTCAATGTAAAATGTAGAAAATATATGTAGAATTGTAATTTAAAATTTCTAATGTTATGCTTTGTGTTGATTAGTAATTATAAGCTTTTCTTTTCACTATTAATTACTCTCAATACTGAATAAGAAATAAAGTATACTCTATTTTGAATTCATTAAACGTAACTATATTTTATGTATTATAAACAGCTAATTATGTTAAATTTATACGAGAGATTAAAATAAATATATACTTAACTGGAATTGATTGAACATCTAGGCGTTTTCTAAAACATTTGATACTTGTATACAAGGTATCCATACATTTTCATGGTAAACTTTTATATAAAATTCGATAATGGTACAATTTTTATTAGGTTATACCTGCTACAGAATGGTGAGATTTAGGAAGTGCGCTGTGAAAGGATGTGAGGACATTCAGTCTACTAGGCACTGATTTCCTAATCCGAAAAAGGAAATGGGAAGGTTCCAGAAATGGGTAGAAGCTGGCGGCAATACAGCTTTAACAACCTTAACACCCGATCTTATATATCGATCACAAATATGTATTTTCAAAAAGGAAATCTCTGGAAAGGTAGCCCCTATGCTACACTTATCTTTTCCTGCACCACCAACTATTGATAGTTTAGAAGTTGACATACCAACATCCACTGTTACCCATGGTAAACAATTTAAAATTGTAATATGAAACTATTTGTTACATATAATTTATAATTTTCAGAAGTCATCGACGATGCATTTCTTGAAGAGCAAGATGTGCCGTTACATGTCTACGGCAAACAAACAAAGATAGCCCATGATCAACGAAGTACTTCAACAGCTGAGGTAATTATTGAGGAACATGCTAGTACTTCATTTAGTGAATATCGAGAAGTGATATGTACAACACCTGTAATGGATAAGCGTAAGTTGATTTGTTGTAATGAAGTCAAATTTGTCCATATGTAAATAAAAATGTACCAATCTGAAATTCAGGTACACGGTATGTTCATGTAAGATAATTGTAATGTAATTGTCATGAATGTGAGATCTTATTATAATAGAATGAGGAGTAGAGATATTATTATTATTTTTATATATGCAGATGTGTAGGTATTATAATCTTTATAACCTAAATATTATGGGAAGTATGTGTTATATTATTATTTTTATGAAATTGTTGTATACAAAGTACCTACAATATTATATATTCATTATAACGGTCAGTGATACAATTGGATGTTATTCTTGTTTACTTTAAGTTTCGTTATTGATTTTATCTAAGTAAGTTTCGTTTTGAAAGTTTGTTTGTAACAAGATATAACTACTAACAATAATACATATTAATAATATATATTATCGTTTATGTTTACGATCACTTTAAAATCTTAATAAAGCAGCTATATGAACATGCGCGAACTTGTAAACAAAATCAAAATAGTCGACAATGACAGACAAATTTGAAAATATTTGAACCACTAATTTGAAATTAAGATGTATACTATAAAATATGGTTACTTGTTAGATGCGTACTTTTAGGAATTTTTGGAATCTCGATATGTAACAGTTTATATGCTTACATAAGTGCCCTTATCTTTATTTTAGATGTGTGTTAATTATAATATAATGTACTGATTATCTACTTATAATAGTGTGTTTGTACTTCTTTTTTACAATAACAATAAAGAAGTTATAAATTCTAATTGTCCCTTTTATTAACATGAATGAATGATCCAAGGAAATTAGGACTACCTGCAAACAAGAATAATGTTTGTTTTAATAAATGTTATTTTTGTTTTTCAGGTTGTTCTAATTTCTTATTGGATTTGGTAATTTACATAAAATTAAATAATTATTATTATTCCCGCCTATGGGTGGGGTGGGGGGTGTTTAGTTGGAGAACATCTCACAGGTGGCGCTAAACGCATACTTATTTTAATACATGGCAGATTCCTATCTAAACCTCTGTAATCTATGCATTGAACTCAGAACGATGGCGGAGGATTGGAGATCTCACTTCCCTCGATGATGGCCGTACATCAATTCGGAGAGGAACGAGATGGGACGAGAGGGAACTCTCCAACCACTGAGCAGGTGTCCAACGCACTGGCACTACGATCTTTCCCGTCCCATCATACGGGTCTACGACCCGTTGATGATGCTTAGGGAAGAGGCTGGTAGGGCTTAACAGCCGGGACCTAGGAGGCGCATCCACGTCGTGGCGCCCAACGTGGGACCACCGCCGGGGATAGGCAACTGACTCATCTCGGAGATCAACCGGGAGCCTTAATCCTGGAAGAGGCCAATAGCATTCCGCGACAAAGTATTTTGAAAATGATGAAAATTAAATTGTTCTTGAAATTGCCACTGTAACAAAATTTTGTAGTGAATATTCTAAATATTTGATATTTTCAAAGTTTCAAATTCAAAATTCAAAATGTTTCATTGGCTGTGCTCGTTCATACTCAAAAGCTATATTCGTTTATAGTCCAGTTACTCAGGGTTTTTACCTCCGAATTCTTTATAACTGAACCGATTGACGTGAAATTTTGACTGAATGTGGGGAATACCCCAAGGAAGAAAACTTATATAGTGCCGAAGAGTACTTTTGCCCTGGGGGTGGTTCCCACCCCTTCTTGGGGATAGAAATTTTTACGCCCAAAATAACCCCAGAAATCGATAGACGAGTCAATTTTAAGTAAGAAATGTTATATAAAGTTTTTTGGATAACCCAATACTTTCCGAGTAATTTATCATTGAAATGTTTTTTACTGAAAAAGTGCTTGTTTTTTGAGTTTTTTTCAAATAACTCTGAAACTATTGGATTTAACGAAAAAGTAGTAATAAACAAAAAGAAAGGTAATAAAAAAAATCTAATGGCATTATTTTGTTTTTCTCTAATTGCAATATAAACCGAGTTATGGATTTTTAAATATTATTATATGTTAGATAAAAGCTAAAATGGAACCAGATAACGTTAAATAACGCCAAAACTATAAATATTAGGAAAAAACTATTTGAACCTTTTTTAAAGTACTTTGAAAAACCTTTAAGCTGTATTAAATGTCTAGAATCAAAATTAACGGAAATATGATCGAAATAACATGATAATCTAATTTTTTTTAAGAAGAAATTAATAAACAAATCAGTGCCTTTGGCGACAGAATTAAAATTAAATGCAATCCATTTACAGATTTTTTCATTTATGTTCTAAGAATATGTTCTGGGTCTTTGGCTCACTTACAAAGCATGATTTCGAAAGAAAACTTAATTTTTGAAAATGTTAATTTTTCAAATTTTTGAAAAAAAATTGATTTTTACGCTGTAACTTAAAAATTAAAGGGTGTACGAAAAAAATACAAGAGTAAAAAAATTTAGCTCCATTTCTGCCGAAGATTTTGCTTTTTATTCCTCTAAAATTAATATTAATCGAGATATCGCCATTTCAAGTTATCATATGAATGAGAGAACCACCCTTTTCGAGCCCTTTAAACCCTTCAAACTTAAAAATGAAGGGCTTAAAAAAGACCAACTCAACAGTTCACATAGCCCTTAAATTCCATGCAAAATGAGCCTTTGTGCGATTAAAAATCTTAAAAAGTAAGAAAGTTATCTTCAAAAAAATAAACACGTGTATAGGTGTAATAGTAATTTTTGGAAAATATATAAATATATATAAATGTAAGGGGTAATTTTTAAAGGTTGAAAAGTTGAAATCAATTCAAAATTATTTTATAAGAAGGGAATAAATGTTTATTTAATACGAATGCACATTTAAAATGTTCCTAATCTTTCAATAATATTTTTTCATTTTATTTTCTAGAGAAGGGGTATTTTTCAAGGGTTGAAAAGTTGCAATCGATAAAAAAGATTTTTTAATCAAGAAATCAATTTTAATTTAATAAAAATGCATGATTAAAACGTTTCAAGTTGAAAAAAAAAATTTATATTATTTTTATCCAAAGGGGTGGTTTTTAAAGGTTTTTCCGTTTTGAAAATTTGGGATACATTAAGTTTCATGTTAGATAGCACATGAAATTACTCATACTGCATAAATAAAAAAGATTTGATTATATAAAATGCTTAAATTTGTATTGTCTCTTTTTTTTCCAATAAGGGGTGGTTTTCACCCCTTAAAAACAAAAAACACACTTAGCGCATATATAAGTTTTGAAGTGGGGGGGGGTAAGATGAGCCTAATTCTAAATTTTGAGAAAAATCGATGCAGTTATAAAAAATTCGGAGGTATTACTATATTTTCAGCTACAGTAACTGGGCTATTAGTAAAACTTTGCTTTTCTAAACTTGTTTAATATGCTATTTTCGTTAAAAAACTGTAGAACCATCAATTCCAACCAATAAATGAACACTTGAATAGGTATAGAAAAAAAAATGTATTTTTCCTAGAACTTTTTCGTGGAGTTTTGCTATTGTTGACCTGTTTTTTGAGGTTAGAAAATTCCTGTGATGTGATAGCTCAATTCACCGGATTCGTGATCAGGAGGAAAAAATACTGCAGATAACATTATGTCGCATGAAAAGTAAAGACAACTTTTTTTTTTGTGTGGCTGTGTTATTAACCAAGAGACGCGACCTTTCAAATCAACAACCCATTTTAAGCCCTATGAAGGGTGCAGTCGGGTATTTCCAGAAATTATGGTGGCAATTAGTAATCCGGAAAGATGCAATTACCACTGCGGTTAGCGTATGTAGGACTGACCGCGATTTAATTAAATTTTTACTCGCCTCCGAATAATGCGCAATATACCGACTCCCCTATTATCTGGTTCTAACGAACATAATCTGATTCTCGTATTAGGTATAATGCAATTAAACGAAATTCCCATCCACAAAGAAATTCTCGCCGGTTTGCAGTCGTAATAACGGAGTATACTATAATTTGTCTTAGTCTGGAACGGGAAAAGTAATCCTCTTAGAGATATTAGGGACAAATAGGACCATTCGGCAATAAGTCTTATAAACTTACTCATTACTCAACTTCAAATGGCATCGAAACAATTAACAGGCGGATTAGGCGGCATTACGTGCCGGCTTTGCACGTGTGTGTTCATAAAAATCCTTTTATATGTCTGAGGGGCTGAAGGCCGCTTTAGTTTCGGTTTTGCCGGGTCTCGGATGGAATAAAAGCGTTTGTAAATCTAACCCTCCTACACAGGCTTCAGACAGAAATTTATTTCTTGTAATATACAGTTTAATAAACTCGTGAAGTGAACTTTTGCAGGATGGAATCATTGTTTTGCTTTTCCAGGAAGTGTGTTTTAAACTTTGACTTTTAATTAAAATTACTGAAAATAAAAGTCTTTGTTAATATGACTTAAAAAGTACTTTCTAGAGATACAGAGGGTTAAATGGTTAAAAAAATTGTTGTTCTGATACACGTATATTAAAAATAGGCTTTTGTACAAGGTGGTCTTAAATTTCCCTCGGATGTTTTTAGAGTGTCAACTTTTTTCAGAGAATGGGTGTTAAGAATATACCTACTCTGTTAAACTTAATTAATAAAAACTGTTCCAGTAAACATTTGTCCTGAAACAAACTGTTTTAGAGATTCAGAGTTCTGTAATTTAAGAAAAATATATTACGATGAAAATAAAATATTTCCAAATCATTATTTGAACCCTTTTCCGGACCGCTCCTGACTGCAGACCCACAAAGGTTTATCAAGAGTGAACCTTGACCTACCGTATTATTCGGTCCCTAACCTAGTTTTTACTCTGTTTTTAATGCATAGTGAACGACGAGGAGTAAACAAATCTTTTTACCTAGAAACATGAATGAATAAGATATGTTTTTATATTTTAAATATTAATTGATTTTATTTGCTAATAAAGACAAATGTATAAATGTAATAATTGTTTTTGAATGTTAGATTATACCATTTAATATTTTTTAATACTGTTAAAATTTTTATTATGTTATTTAGTATTATTCAATTAATTATTCAGTTTATAGTACGTATAACTAGTGAATTTTCGCTTTTCAAAGAGTAGTATGGTATGGTAAAACAACATTCATTCTTCCATAGCTCTTTATTAATAAAGTTGGAATCTGTTGCACTTTCACTTTGAAACAAATTGCAAAATTTAAGTCGACTGTACGCTTCAATGTTATGTGGTCCGCCGACACGTCCCATTCAGAAATTGTGCCAAGTAGGGCGCGGAATTAGCGGGAGGTAAGGGGTAATTTGCTTATCTTTTCAAAGATCGAGTAAACATTTTTATTTCGATTTTCTGTCTTTATCAGGCCTTCCGAATTCGTGGTTAAAATTAATGGAATTATAACCGAATCACCCTGTATAAATACAATATTTACAGATGTGTTAACCAGTGGCGGAGATACTGGGAAACACCGTTTTAAGAATCCGAGAGTTTAGGCGCCACTAAAAGCTTCGAAAAATTGGATAAATGAATTTAATTGTGGGTGGTATATCCAAGAAGACATATTTTATCTTCGATTATATGCGAAAAACGGGCCATTTTTCAAGTATCTTTTTTTAAGTCTACGCCATACTTGAATAAATCGATAACAACTAATACTATTCTTATATTACATTTAATAAACATTTTTAGCAGTTTTTTGTTGAATATGTAATTTTAAATACAATGATATTATGAAAAGTTTAAAATAATCATTTGCGTAGGAATATAAAATGCATACGTCAAGAATTTTTTCCTAACAAAAAAATTTCTATAATCTTTTTTGTCAGGTGAATAGTTTTGGTGTAATGTTTTTGATTTATTCAATTGTGTAGCAGGCCTATTTTAAATTTAAAAAAAAACAATAACTCAAAAATGACTCGTTTTTCACTTAATTGAAATAAAATCTATCTTTCTTGTTGGAAACATCATTTGGAGTAAAATGTATCTACTTATACAATTTCAAAAACAGTCAGTTGCGTCAAATTTCTATAAATCACAAATTTGTAAACAGCCTGTATAATATTGTTAGTCCAAATTGATTAAATAAAAATAAATAAACCATATTTCTAGTTTTCCAGTGTTTTACAATAATTAAGAACGGCGGTATTCAAACTGTGTTCCGCGGAACCCTGAGGTTCCCCACAACCTCTCTGGGGGTTCCGCGTCTCAGTCAACAATCCAAAATTATGAAATTAACGATATCGGTACTAGAAAATTCAAAAAAATTTATACTTTTACTTAAAACAGGGATGCACATACCGCGGCCCGCTGTCGATGTTTATGCGGCCCGCCAACGAATTTTAAAAGTATTCTACTCGCCGCGCTCCGGTCCAAGCATATTATTACGAGACTAGAAATCTGTCGCATCAACTAGATTACAGATTCGCGAAACACGTCGATCCCCGAACAAAGTGGATGGTTCTCGATGTTTGGTAACTCGTATAAATACGACGCATCGCCGGCTACCGGGGCAGTTAAGTTTTGACTACGGATAAGCGAACGTTATACTGTTTGAGAACTGTAATCTGTGACGAGTAAATATTTCGTCGTTCGAACTTGGCTTTTACCGACTGTAACATATAATATTAATTTTGATATGGATAAACCAGGCCCCAGTAAGAAACGTAGTCGTAAGGTTGAAGATGAAAATCGACAGTTTCATGATATTTGGACCGAAAAATACTTTTTTATTTCATCGCATAACAAAATTGTCTGTTTAATATGCAAGAGTAGTGTTTCTATTCCGAAGGAATATAATGTGAAAAGGCACTATGAAACCCAGCATCCAACTTTTACCAAATTAACTGGCGAAAATCGAACGCAAAGAATTTCCACTTTACAACGGGAACTAATAGGCCAGCAATCTATGTTTACAAAACCAATTCAAGATGCTGAAACAGCCACTGAAGTTAGCTTTGAAATATCTCGAATAATAGCGAAAACTTGTCGGCCTTTTAAAGATGGTGAGTTTGTTAAGCAATGTTTGGATATCGCCGCAAAAAAAATTTGTCCGGAAAATGTAAAGAAGTTTGAAAAAATTCAGTTAAATCGGATGACTGTTCAAAGAAGAATTACCGCATTAGCAGATAATATAGAAGAGCAATTAGCTACGAAATCGAGAAGTTTTGAGTATTTTTCTATAGCGCTCGACGAATCTACAGATATAAGTTCAACTGCTCAACTATTAATATTTTTACGAGGTGTAACGCAAAATTTTGAAGTGAGTGAAGAACTGATTGGTATGAGTTCTTTGACAAGTCAAACCAGGGGAAGTGACATGCTCAAAGCTCTTCTAGAAAAATGTTCTATAATGGATTTGGATTTAACGAAAATATCTGGAATTACAACTGACGGAGCACCTTCAATGGTTGGAAGTACATCTGGGATAGTAACTCTGTTAAAAACATATTTACAAACTAAAAACATAAATACCAAGGAATTAATGCAGTTTCATTGTATTATACATCAAGAGGCCCTCTGTTCAAAATTATTGGGATTTGAAAATGTTATGAAAGTTGTAGTACCTACCGTAAACTTTATAAAATCACGAGGTCTCAATCACCGACAATTCAAACAATTTCTCGAGGATATTGAAAGCGAATATGGTGATCTCCTGTTTTACACTGAAGTAAGGTGGCTAAGTCGTGGGTTGACACTACAGCGATTTCTTAACTTGATTGAAGAAATCCAACTATTTCTGGCGGAAAAGAAAAACGACGTCCCCGAACTCGACAACCCTGATTGGCTGTGTGACTTAGCGTTTCTTGTAGACATCACAAATCACTTGAATGTCTTAAATACGCGACTCCAAGGCAAAGATCAATTGATTTCGCAGCTATACTCTCATGTTTCGTCCTTTCAATGCAAATTGAGTCTTTTCAGGACACAAATCAATTCAGCCAATTACGGCCATTTTCCGAACTACAAAAAAATTATGGAGAAGTTCAATAAAACTGACGTCAATTTCGCTCATGTTGAAAAAATTGATATTTTGATACAAGCTTTTGAAAATCGTTTTGTAGACTTCAAAAAAGTTAAACCGCTATTGGACATTTTCAGCAATCCTTTCAACATTTCACCCGAAAATGCGCCGGAATTAATGCAGCTGGAATTAATAGACATGCAAAATGATGATAATTTAAGAAACAAATTTAATGAAGGTAATTTACTCAACTTCTACCGTTGCGTTGATAAAAACGCTTATAAAGAGTTGCGAATAAATGCATTGAAATGCGCAAGCTTATTTGGATCGACGTATATTTGTGAACAAACGTTTTCAGTGATGAAACTTAACAAAACGAAAAACCGAAACCGTCTGGCAAATGAAAATTTGGAAGCAATTATACGTGTGGCTACAAGTAATGTGGAGCCAAATATAAAAAAACTTGTTAGTTCAATGCAATGTCATGCATCAAAATAATAAAACATGAAATATTACATTGTAATGATTACATAATTATTACAACAAACATTTTTGAAGGTTATTTTATTTTTATCATTGTATTTCATACTATTTAAAAATAAAAAATTTTGTGTTAATAAATATTGTTTGTAGTGGCCCGTCCTTGGCTTATATTTTTCCCGAGTGGCCCCTGTTCCCTATAAGTCTGTGCATCCCTGACTTAAAACTAGTATTTATAAATATATTATATAATCAGAAAAAAACCTGTTAGAAAATTTTTTTTAGGTGTGGGGGTTCCTCAAAAAAATCGAAATGTTCGCCGGATTCCGCAAGTCGTAAAAGTTTGAAGACCGCTAATTTAGAACAAGCATTCTTGGAGATAAGTAACATTTATAATTCTTTAATTAATAGGCTGGAACAAAATTTAGCCACAACCCACCCAAACGGGAAAAACATTGTCCTGAAAATTCACACAGTTGTTCCTAAAATTATAAAATAAAACAAATTGTGTGAAAATTCGACATTTACAATTGTAAAATTATTGGCAACAAATCATATAGATATTCTCAAATTTGCAAACAATGTTTTATAAGTTTGATACAATTTATTCCTTGCCACGATTTCAGGAACAATTGTGTGAATTTTTACGACAGCATTTTCTATGTGCGACTGAAACGCCCATTATTAAAATTTATAAAGTATCTTTGACCATTAATTGCAAAACGTAAAATATCAATTTTTTTAATTTAAATCAAACGGTTAGGGAGATGAAAAAACATGTGAGAACTAGTAATAAAACATATGTACCTATTTATGAAAAAACTTGGTAAAATAGCAAATAAGAAAAAAGTTAGAAAAACAATTATAATCCACATAGTCGTGTAAATCTTTTGACAAACGTCGTTTTTAGAAAATTTCATTCTTTCAATTAATTTTAATTTATATATAATTTTTATGTTACTGACTGTAACGAGAAGGAAATCGGCGTGATGAAATTATCTCATGGTAAATGTGGAAAAAAAAGGTCTCTTTGTAGCAGCTGATTTTTACGTGATCAAACTTTGGTAAAGGTGAAAGCAAGAACAACAGGATGTATCTAAAAAACACGAAATTTTTTCAATCTTGAAGTATTTATTATACAGAGTGTCCCACCTGGAACTGCGTCGATCGATATCTAGGAAAATATTACTCCGAACAAATTGAAAATTTGGCAACATGGCTATGTCCCTGGGGCGAACACAAGTAAAATATCTAGAACTCTCCAGCACTTCCGGTTATACCGGAAGTCAATACCAACTTCGTTATTTCAAACGGGACACCCTATATATTATTACATTTTCGGATTCTACGTAACATTTCAGGGTCACTTTATTAAATATTCCCTATACCTAGGAGTTATAGAATTTAAGANTGTAGCAGCTGATTTTTACGTGATCAAACTTTGGTAAAGGTGAAACCAAGAACATACAGGGTGTATCTAAAAAACACGAAATTTTTTCAATCTTGAAGTATTTATTATACAGAGTGTCCCACCTGGAACTGCGTCGATCGATATCTAGGAAAATATTACTTCGAACAAATTGAAAATTTGGCA
This sequence comes from Anoplophora glabripennis, assembly GCF_000390285.2. NCBI lineage: Eukaryota > Metazoa > Arthropoda > Insecta > Coleoptera > Cerambycidae > Anoplophora > Anoplophora glabripennis. Next base: position 274,939 of record NW_019416341.1, on the reverse strand, counting down.
ACATGGCTATGTCCCTGGGGCGAACACAAGTAAAATATCTAGAACTCTCCAGCACTTCCGGTTATACCGGAAGTCAATACCAACTTCGTTATTTCAAACGGGACACCCTATATATTATTACATTTTCGGATTCTACGTAACATTTCAGGGTCACTTTATTAAATATTCCCTATACCTAGGAGTTATAGAATTTAAGATATTAATATTTAAAAAAAAAATTACAGATGCAAGGGTCCGCGGAGATACTAGAAACTCTTTTCAGGAGCGTGATATCAAGTAGATTTTTGGTACCCGCAAAGGGCATAAGTAACACTGAATTATGGTATACTAACAAATTAAACATTTAATACTAGGTTTCATTTTTGCTGTTACATTTTCATAACTTCAAACAGCTATAACTTTGTTAACTTAAATGGAACACCCTGGATTTTTTACTATGTCATATGAAGATTGAAATTTCCTTTCAAGCCATATAAGCATTGTTAGGGTTGCCGTTACTACTTTTAGAGATATTTGCAATTTTCTATTTCTGGACAGCTTTTCTCGTATCAGACCTGTTGTCAAATTGGTCATGATCAGAAACACTCCAAATTGAAACAACTTAACATTTGTCAAGTTAGTTGTCAAATTATTGTTATGTCTGAATAGTTTTTGCCGAAAAGTTAAATGAAAATGCCTGGGGATTGTTTAAATTATACTAATAAGGATTATTTTAATTTAATTGTTATTTATGGTAAATAAATCAAAATAAATACACTACACCCTTCTTTAATTATTTAATAAAACAGATAATTTAAAATTTAACAGCATGTATCGATAAAAAACTATTTTCATCGATCACACGTAAAACAATTATTATTAATAACGAACATCAACAAAATAAAACTACGTATAAAATTTAAGTTTGTTTACGCTTTATAAAAGTCAACGAGGAAATCGTCAGGATAGAAGAACGCGCACGAAATCCATCATGCAACGCATCCCTCCTAATGCGATAAGGGAAAATATAAATAAATAAATCTTACAACAAAAGTTTGCTGAAAGCGCAGAGCGAATGCACGGAAGTTCACGAACTTGGGGAACATCGTCGAGTTTCAACTAAGAACTGTTTAACATTTTATGAATAAAGTTTATATTGAGAGAGCCATGATCATGTATAAAAGGGGTCGACGTGGTTGTACATCATAGTAGGCTGGGGCGAGAGCGAGGTCTGGAGATAAGCGTGAGTTAATAAAAAATAAGTTGCTGCGGAAAGTTTCTTATCTCTCTCGGTTATCTCTATAGATATTTAAGAGGCCGAAATTAGAAGTTTTCCCGGAATATTTTAACCGTTGTAAGAGAAAAATCCTATCTGGCGATAGAAGCATTCGTTGATATCTCTATTAGATAAGCAACGGAGAAAGATCGATTTGTCTTTTGTTTTGGTTTCAACGAAGTACTGAAATTTACCGAATTTATAAGCTATTTATAAAAGCCACTTATTCTCTTATATAAAATCCGCTTAACTATAGGTAATAATTTATTTGTAGCTGTTTTCAGAAATAACCTTTATACAGGGTGTCTCATAATTAGCTGCCAACCCTGAACAAGCCGATTCTATGATCAAAACTAAGTAAAAAGTTCATATGAACATGGGTCTGGAAATGCTTCTTAAGGGCACAGGGACCCATTGAAGAGGGAGGAATGGAAATCATTTTTTGCAATATCTCTCAGCGCGTTGTGATAAATGAATGAAATTTGGTATACACAGCTAAATTTTGATGAGCAATTTGATGGACTAATCCATTTATTTCCACAAGGTCCATTGGGGTAGGTACGGGGGGGCCCTTGGTACTTTGCGTGTGTAACTTTTTCATCTTTGACTTTTTAACAAATTGGACAGCAAATTCCGTTTTCCCGAACTGTTTTACGTTAAAAAGGTACTCTTGTTTCAAATCGTTATCTTTAACGGTTTCTGAGAAAATCGCTCTTGAATTAATCCCACTTTGGTCAATTTCATAGTAATTTAAACAAAATTATCAAGGTATTCTTATGTCAAAGTATTGTCAACCCGATTGCCAATTTAATAGTTCTAAGCGAAAAAAATGGAAGAGTTTACGGGACAAGAGTTAGTTGATATGATATTTATTTATGGCTTTTGCGATGGTAATGCTGCAGCGGCAGAACGCGAGTACGGGAGAAGGTTTCCAAACCGAAGGCTGCCATCAAGGAGGACATTCCCTACGGTATTCCGCAACTTAGCTGCAACCGCCACTTTTCGAAAGGCACCGGGTCAAGGACGTCCCAGGATTAATAGGGAAGCGGAGGTCCTTGACGCTATTGAACAAGATCCTACGACTAGCATACGGAACATTTCAAGGCAAATAAATGTTCCTCGGCCAACGGTACTACATATCTTAAAGATTTCCTTAACAGAATTGATTAGATGTGCTACTAACATTTCAGGTTGGAAGAATATTAAAGCGACAAGGTCTACATGCCTATCACTATCGACGTGTACATGGCTTGATACCAGAAGATTTTGCGCCACGTATGCAATTTTGTCGCTGGATTTTGTCGCTGGACAACGAGCAAGCTTCCAAAATTTTGTGGTGTGACGAAGCTACTTTTACCCGAAATGGAAAATTAAATTTTCATAATTCTCATTATTGGGAAGAAGAGAACCCACATGTTGTTCGGAGAACAAACTTCCAGCAACGGTTTTCCATAAATTTATGGGCGGGAATAATTCACGACACTCTGATTGGACCTATTGAAATTCCACAACGTCTCAATTCAAATCTTTATTTAAACTTACTTCAAGAAAATCTTCCCCAAATTCTCGATGATCTGCCTCTAAATTTACGACGTAACATGTTTTTTCAACACGATGGAGCCCCGGCACATAGTGGTCGCAATGTTCTAAATTTCCTAAACGAAAATTTCGCTGGACGGTGGATAGGGAGGCACGGACCGGTAGCTTGGCCGCCGCGTTCTCCCGACCTAACCCCGCTGGACTTCTTTTTCTGGGGATATCTAAATCAAAAAGTTTACGCCACCGAAGTCGATACCCGTGAGGAATTGCTGCAGCGTATCAATGATGCAGCCAATGAAATTCGTCAAAACCGTTTTAGCATCTTAATAGCTTCGAGAAGTGTTACACGTAGGGCAAGACTTTGTATCAGAGAAGGTGGAGGGTTTTTTGAACAGTTTTTAAAATAGCTTGTTGTCTGTTATCAAAATTAAGTTTCCATCTTATGATCCCTTCGAAAAGTGACGGTTGCAGCTAAATTGCGGAATACAGTGAGGAATGTCCTCCTTGATGTCAGCCTTCTGTTTGGAAACCTTCTGCCGTACTCGCGTTCTGCCGCGCAGCATTACCATCGCAAAAGCCATAAACAAATCATCATATCATAATTGTTCTACATCAATAATGTGTATTACTGATTACGTATTAAATTATTATTATTATTTTTTGTTTAAATTACTATGAAATTGACCAAAGTGGGATTAATTCAAGAGCGATTTTCTCAGAAACCGTTAAAGATAACGATTTGAAACAAGAGTACCTTTTTAACGTAAAACAGTTCGGGAAAACGGAATTTGCTGTCCAATTTGTTAAAAAGTCAAAGATGAAAAAGTTACACACGCAAAGTACCAAGGGCCCCCCCGTACCCACCCCAATGGACCTTGTGGAAATAAATGGATTAGTCCATCAAATTGCTCATCAAAATTTAGCTGTGTATACCAAATTTCATTCATTTATCACAACGCGATTGAGAGATGTTGCAAAAAAATGATTTCCTTTCCTCCCTCTTCAATGGTCCCTGTGCCCTTAGGAAGCATTTCCGGACCCATGTTCATATTAACTTTTTTACTTAGTTTTGATCGTAGAATCGGCCTGTTCAGGGTTGGCAGCTAATTATGAGACACCCTGTATATCTGCAATATTTACAGTTCAATCCCTATCAATTATTGCATGTAACTTTTTATAATATACAGGGTGATCCATTAACGGTACGGGGCGGCTGTATATAGGAAGCTAGACGTGCTACAATTATCGGGTAAAAATCTATTAACAAATACGGCCAAAAGAAGTTGATTTAAAATATTTTCATGTTTGTAACTTCAGCGTTAGGGGGCGCAACTTAACCTAACATAAGTTGAAAATACACTTTTTAGATACACCGTTAAACCCTTAACAAGTTTTGTTTGAACTTTTTTTTTGTTATTACCGTAGCAACGCCAGTATGAAGGACGCCATCTTGAAATTTTCAAATTGTCATAACTTCTAAATGCCTCAATCGATTTCAAAAAACGACGGCTCATTTTATAGAACTATTACTAAAATTCATATTTATGATATGGGTATAAAAATATTACTTTCCTGCGCAACGGTAGACGACGCTAATCAGAAGAGTTTTGTAATTTCATTTCATTCATTCATTCATTTCTTTCAAGTCTGTTGGAACAATTCTAAGCGTCTAGCTTTAGCAATAATAATGTTGTTAGCTAATTTCTCGCATACATATTGCTTATTAAATTTATTGCAAACTTACTTCCTCTCTGTAAGCAATTTATTGATTTCACTTTTTATACAACCGATTCTTCTATGTATGATTTTTTGGGGAAACAATTTTTTTTGTATATTCCACAATTTATGTATTGGATTCTATCAGTGGAACAAGACGATATATTTCTACGAAGTTATCAAAGTTATTGACAACAAATAAGCCATAATTTTGTAAGTATTAAAATAGTATAATTAGCCGACTGTTTCATATTCCTGTAGTTGCAATAATTTATTTTAACTCACATCTCTCTTCCTTCTTGCATTTTGCTTTGACTTTATTCTCAGTTCCCTCTCTTACTTTAAAATATAAAAGTATCTAATAAGTAAACCAAAAATAAACTTTTTTGTCCCAATTATAATTAATGAAAGGCTACATTGTGCCCTTATAAAATGAATAAATAAAGCTTCATTAAAGTTAAAACGAGTTTTTATGACAAAAAATAAGTATCTTATTTATATTAATGATATCTATATTCAGCTCAAAGAAACTCAATTCTATTCCAAGAAAATTCAAACTTCCTATGAAGTCACAGGAAAAATTATATTTTTCAAAGAAAGTTTTTATTTCAATACATTTTCAGGGGTCTGAAAGTACCTCGTTATTTCTTTCTACGTTTCACTTGCTGTAATTATTCAATTGCAAATTTATAGGTAAGAGATTTCATTAAATTCTGTTATATAAAATCATTCACTAATTAGAATATTTGTTCTTATTAAGTCAATAAAAAAATTAAAGTTAAACAAAGAAGCCCTAGAATATTTGGTTTAATCGATCTGGATATGTAGTATTTCGTTGTGGCTTGCACAATATTTCTTTTAAAAACAAGAAAAAAATGTGTTCGAGATAGGACGTTACTTTCAACAATTACTAAAATAAAAATGATTTCTTTTTGAAACAGCTATTACCTAAAACTGCACTATTCCATACTTTTCTGTGATTCGTGCTTTATATAAAAGAGTATACACTACACATCTCGCCGTTGTCGCTCTTTGACATTGTAATAATAGCTTTTGCTTTGTGTTGGTTGGTGGTTAGGTGCTAATTTTTGTGTCAGTGTAAATTTGTTGTGGGCATTACTGTAAATGTTTTAACAAATTTTCTTACGCAAAGGTATAATAATAATCAATTGTTAGACATTTATAGATTTTAATTTATGGAGAATGTTATCAAAATTATATACAAGCATCTCGGGCCGGCAGAGCGCAGATAAACCTAAATACCTGCATTATTTGAACTTTCTCATTAATCATCTTTTAATGGAAGCATAAGAAATTCTGGAAAAGTTAATATATGAACAATAACGGATAGCCAATCTTCATTCTGAAGGTAGGGGCATTTTGTGAGTTGTTGATTTTCCTAAAAAGAAATTTGAAAAAATAAGTGTTTCTAATGTTGTATAATAACTGAGGAGCATTAACAGCATTTGTGATTAACTTATATGTGGCCATTAAAAATCTTTCGGTTTTCTAAACTTAACAACTTATACAGACAGGGTGGACCGAATTTTATGCAGGAAACTTCGAGGGCAGATAGATCTCTTTAAAATAATATGTGTGTTGCCTTATAAACATAGGTCTGAAACGGCCCCGTTTTAGAGATACAGGGTGTTAAAGTTGTTAAAAATATTGATTTTTTGTTTATACCTCAGGAACCTATTAATCGATCTCAATAAAATTTGGTACAGATAATATACAGGGTATCCCAACGAAAATTTAACCCCCTCCCCCTATAATTAGAAAACCGAATAATATTTCAAAATTCGCCGAGACCCGTCGATTTTTGTTCTTGGGGGGAGCTTTTTTGACAGTCAAGCCAACTCGATATGTTCATCCCCCTAATGCCTAGCAACCCCAACTTAAAAATTTCAAATGCAACTACCCCACTTGTGGCACATCATTTTAAAGCCCTTTTCATTGCGAATACAGTGACGTACCGTTTTTAGAAATCGGTTGAGATTTGACAGAATTATTGGTTACAAACGAAAAGATGACAAACCAACTTACGCGTAGTAATTTCTACACAAATGCCCACCACTAATAAGTTTTTCATCTACTACACATGACCGCATTACCTAATTGTTATTGATGTGTCTATCAGTTTACAAAAAAGTCAGAAATGAAATAAAAAAGCTGAAGCAAATAAAACTAGATACTAAAATAGTTATTAGTAGAAGATACTTAAGTTTATAGGAATTCAGACCTTTTCAAAATAACAAAAAATCAGTACTACAAAAAAAGTCGGTGTTTTTTGCTTGTGACCAAGAAATCGTTAGTTTCAGCCGTTATTGAAAGTATTAACGTGTGTTCGAAATGGTTTATTCTATCGCGGAAAGAGTAGAAATTGTTGCAATTTATTATCGAAATCACGATTGCGCTAAAGCTACAGCACGAATTTTTAATGCCAATCATCCTGAAAAAAATGTAAACCACCAGTACGTTAAACACCTGATTGACAAATTTGTTGCAACAGGTTCGCTTTTAAACAAGAAACGTGAAGTAATTGGGCCAGTTCGAAATGAAGCAGTTGAAGTGGCAGTTTTGGGTCATGTACAGATGGATAATAAGCAATCGATTACAACTGTGTCTCAAGCTTCTGGCGTATCCCGTTCCAGTGTTCATCGAATTTTGAAAAAACACAAGTTTCATCCATTTAAGATGACGCTGGTTCAAGAGTTACATGAAGATGACTTTGATCGCCGTAACCAATTTTGCGAATACTTTAGTGAACAACTTCTACTGAATCCAAATCTTCTCTACAATACATGTTTCTCCGACGAATGCACATTTATGTTGAATGGCGAAGTGAATAGACACAATTGTCGTTATTGGAGTGATACTAATCCGCATTTAATCAGGGAATTTCATACTCAGACACCTCAAAAATTGAATGTTTGGGCAGGCATTTTGGGCGACCATCTTGTTGGACCATTTTTCATCCAAGGTAATCTCGATGGAAACACCTATCTAGAATTATTGGAAAGTACAATTGATCCTAGGATAACAGAGATTTTAGAAAGTGACGACAATTTACTAGAAAATGAAATAACCTTCCAACAAGATGGTGCGCCCCCGCACTATGCTGCTGCTGTGCGACAATTTTTGGATGACCATTTCCCGGGGCATTGGATTGGCAGAAGAGGTCCCGTCGAATGGCCACCAAGATCTCCGGATCTGTCCCCTTTGGACTTTTTTCTGTGGGGTCATTTAAAATCACGAGTGTACGCCACTCAGCCGGAAACATTGCAAGTGCTACGTCAGAGAATTGTAGAAGAATGCCGATTAATAACTGCGGATGTCTTTAATAATGTTCGAACAGAATTTGAAAACAGACTGTATTATTGTTTGGAAGTTAACGGGGGTCATTTTGAGCAATTCATCAAATAAATCTGATTTATTATTTGCTTCAGCTTTTTTATTTCATTTCTGACTTTTTTGTAAACTGATAGACACATCAATAACAATTAGGTAATGCGGTCATGTGTAGTAGATGAAAAACTTATTAGTGGTGGGCATTTGTGTAGAAATTACTACGCGTAAGTTGGTTTGTCATCTTTTCGTTTGTAACCAATAATTCTGTCAAATCTCAACCGATTTCTAAAAACGGTACGTCACTGTATTCGCAATGAAAAGGGCTTTAAAATGATGTGCCACAAGTGGGGTAGTTGCATTTGAAATTTTTAAGTTGGGGTTGCTAGGCATTAGGGGGATGAACATATCGAGTTGGCTTGACTGTCAAAAAAGCTCCCCCCAAGAACAAAAATCGACGGGTCTCGGCGAATTTTGAAATATTATTCGGTTTTCCAATTATAGGGGGGGTTAATTTTCGTTGGGATACCCTGTATGATAGTAGGCCTTGAGTTCCTTAAAATATGAGCTCTAAAGGTACAACCAGTGGTGAACAACTGGGCAGGGGTCATCTCCATTTTTATAAAAAAAAACCTACGCCACTGTATTTTTTACAAGTTATTGTAACGGATTTATATTCTAATAATTTACATTCGTAAAAAAGGTAACTTGAATTTTTTCCCTAAGTTTCGCCGTTTTCAAGTTATTCATACCAATACAATCTCCTTGTGCTGACATTTCTAACCATAATATTACGTTAGAATATTTATGTTTCTGCTTGAAAATAAGTGGAATTTGTAAGCACTCCAACAAAGTTCTTTACACTCGTTTCCACACCACCTGTGAGGTAGAGTTCCTTAGACGCTTTAGTTTCCCCTGGAAGCCTAACCCTCTACCGTTACAAATAAGAACAACTTAAATCAAAATAATAATAAATGTACATTTACCAAAGGCGAGGGGTAGTGAATTTTCATAATCTGCATACCTCATGAAATTTGGACAAGATCTTTTCAACACGAATTTTCTGTGAACGTGTGGCTCGGAATAATTCGCAATAAAGTTTGTGGACCTTTCTTCTTGCCACCCCGTCAAAATTCCCAGTCATTTCTAAACTTTCTAGAAAACCATCTATTTGAATTATTAGAAGATTTTAAATTAAATATACGATAAAATAGCTGGATACAATGGATGGTGCTCCTGCGCATTCTGGGAGAATAATATAAGAATGGCTTAATGAAAATTATATGGAACCATGGATAGGTAGAAGACCAAATGCCAATGTCAACCATAATGTTGCCAGGATTTAGTGTCTTGGCCAGCCAGATTGCCAGATCTAAACCCCCCTTGAACAGTTGTTGTAAATGTGTAAGGTCAATTTTGTTTCTTGTTTAGTTGCTGTTAAATATATTTTTAGTATTATTTTGATGACTTCCCAAGATATGCAAAACTTTTTATCAAGAATAACTTTATCTCGAAAAATCAACAATAAAAAAAGTTTACAAGATATGGATATCCCATCCGAGGACACTCTGTATATATTTACAATAGAATTAAACTGTAATGTGCAATGTATATATTTTAGATTTGCAAAACCCATAGAAACGCGAACGGCTTTATCGAAGAAATTCATTTATGTCTATGATAATTCAAACTTCTAATTTGTTCTCAAACTCAATTACAGAGTGGTAACGCTTATTGGCCCAATAATAGATGTTAAAAACGTTTCCACTACAACTGCTACTAAAACTTACAAATTAAATTTCCATTGAATGCTCTCGGCCATCGCGTGCAGCGTATAATTCTGCAATATTTCTTGAAATGCTTAACTATGCACTGGTTGATTTATCCGGAAATGGTAACGGTAATAAAACTTTGAAATATTCAGATATTGTAGAGTGCAACCGCACTATTTTAATTTCATAATTATTTTGAAATGCCTATTTCTTTTTTATGAGAACAATAACACAGCTCCACAAAAAAAAGTATCGGATCTGGTATTCAAACCCATGTAGTTCCATGTATTTTTTTCCGCTGAATCCGAATCTGCCTGTAGATTTGGCCCAACGGATCTGAGTTTTCGGGAAAATTAAAAAACAGGTCAAAATTCACAAAAAACGTCATCTACGATCGACGAATAATAAAAAATCAAATTATTCTACCAGGTCACTAGACGTATGATTTTTCACCCGTTTAATTCCAATTTATCATCATAGAGTCAGACAAGCTGGTCCAATTTAATTCAAAAACAGAAAATAGATCAAAATGCTTAAACACGCCATTTTCATGGCATAATTCGTGTTGCAGAGTTCTGGGTCCATCTTTCTATCCACCCACCCATTTATGAATTCGTACATCTTTCTATCCAGTCGTTCATGCATGAATACGCATATTTATTCATTCACCTGTACCACATAGAAAACCCACCTATCCACCCATCTATCCATCTACTTTTTGTACTGAGAGATGAGATAACAGCCTAGAAGATTGAGAATGCAAAAAAACTTGTAGAATACTCTACTTTCTAAACAAAAGAAGACGATATTTATAAATCATTCAAATTTTTGTTGCTATAACGTGTTCTCTTTTCTTCAAAGGATCTATGCAAAGGGTTACGCTTTCGTTTAGTCCCTCTATTTTTCGTTTCTCTTTTTAACAATGGAACACCCTGTATATTATTGCAGTTTTGGATTCTACGTATTATTTTAGGTGAACTTTTATGAAGTTTCTCTATTCCTAAATTTAACCGTTTTCGAGATATTTAATTTTTTTCAAAAAAAAATGGAGAGAAACAGTGACTAGCTGCAAATTATGTGTATTTTATAGTAAGAAAGATAAAGCATAAAGATAGGGGGGATAGCTAGACCCCTAAGCTTCCCATCCATACTTTCAAAGTGGCTTAATTGCATACAGGGTGCTCGAAATTTAGTTAACTTCAAACCATCATAAGTCGGTTTTTTTAATGGAACACCCTGTATGTTTTTCTACATTCTGATACACAATTTTATTCTCATTCGAACGGTATGGGGTTCCCTGTACTATCTCTTCTAGTTTTTAAGTTATCTACTATTTATCCACGAATATAGATAATTTTAGAGAATTAGAAGTAGGTAATTCGGAATTCATTGAGAATGAAATAAATTTTTAAATAGGTATCATGTTTGACATTTTTAAAAAAACTAAAACTTTTTATTAGTTTTAAGCAATATTTTTCCTTTATTCTCCCAAGTCAAGATAATCAAGTGAGCCTTAAAGAATGTATTTTTAATACAAATGAGTTATTAAAGAGGTTTTATGATGGCTTTCTTTCAGTAATTACATATTATTTATTTTTACACACAAAGGCCAGAAAAAAAACTTGCAGTGACGACCTATACAGGGTGTTAGCAGTTTGACTGCCTTAATTTTAACAGACGGTAGAATACATTAAAATAAACAAAAAAACCTTGTATGACATGAGTCCTAAACTGAACCATGTCCGAAAAAAAAAAAAAATTATCAAACTCTCCAACTTGATGTACAAAAGTTCGATTAATTAAGGAATATTGACATAACTGCGTGCATAGCATACCATAAAATACAATGTTTATTACTTTTTTGAACTTCTTTTGCTTAATTCTAAAAAATAATTAGCGTTGTAATAAATTTAAAATTCGATAAAATTCATATCGAGCAATGCGACAACGGCGCGGCGGTTAACACAAGATACTAAGCTGTCCAGCAATACGCAATTCACTTGGTATTTGGAATTCGGCCGTATCAGAGTGTTTTTGCGTACCACTATTTCCTTTATTTCCAGAGAGTGCATAGAAAATGATGGTGGACATTTTGAGCATATATTGTAGTTTGTTTTATACATGTGTGTTTAAAAATTGCTGAATTTTGCTTTTTGGTAGATACCTAAATTATTTTTAATACGTATTATTATTTGGATGACGTGAATTTTTGCATACTTTTCAAATTCACAATTTGGTTAAAAGTTAAGTTTCTGTTGTAAGAGATTCATAATTACTATCACATAACACTATCTTCGTACTACAAAATCGAAACATTTAATTTTATTTATTTAAAAACTGGAAAACGATTGTCTTGAAATTTACTGAATGTTTCACAATAATAGCTGTTTACATTTTTTCCGTAGGACAAGACCGCCGCGTGTACACGTGATGTGCCTCAGCAGGTTAAGCGCTGTTGTCACGTTGTGATGAACCTCCCCATTATTAATACTTACTGTATTTTGAAAACTGTTAATCTTACGCCCTTGTAGTATATAACTTTTTTGTTCATTTATGATTACTCTATCCTATGCTGAAGTAATGGCAGTCAAACTTCTTACACCCTGTATACGAGTAAGAATAAATGGAAAATGCTTGTGTAAGTCGACTTTTGATTACGATAAAGTACTATTTTCTTTTCTCAAATGAGTGTGATAAGTTATAAAATATTGTTTCTGAATATTTTAAATTTTACATTCTACCTACCTAAAAGTTAATACTGGATCAAGTTTCAAATGAAATCTATAAATATTTCAGCAGCAGACAAACCGAAACCTGTTTTTCACAACATTTATAAAGTCTATCCCCGAATCAATTAGTTCTGCCTTTTTGGAGTTGGGAAGTTTAGTGAAAACCCGTAGTTTACCCGTGAATAGTCGGGTGGAAGTTAAATGTTCGCTCATTTTATTCTTTCAATGCGGACGTTCTTCCGTTCGGAGTTGAAAAATGTGACCGCCAAACAGTCGGCTACAATTAACAGTTCCCCAACTACCACTGTGAAGGACTCGAGTGCCCCGCTGCTGGAACAAGTTCCATCTATCATTCGGAGTTGGAAAACGCTGGGCTGCCAACATTTGCATCTACTCCGCCCCTGCTTGTACGCTGGAGTTCCACGTGAAATATACAGACTGTTTACGGTATATGTAAATTCATCACGAGGACTAAACAACTACAAGCTGAACTATTCCGAATTTCCATAAACTAAAATCATTACAAAGCAATGAACGAGGAACGTCGGGCTTTAAAATAAAATAGCTGCAATAAACATTCATAAACTGTATTTACAAGTTCGCAATGACATCACATATAGTCCACAGTACAGACCTCCCCCCCCCCCCCTGGAAAGTTAATTACCACATACTTTATAACTCCTGAGGGGCTTCGTTTTGACGAGTCTACCACATTTTCCCTCTGCGACTTTTCTCGATTCCTCCGCTTTTACACTCGGAAAAGTCCAAAACGTGGCAATTTCCCGGGGTTTTCAAAAGTCAAGTCAAAGTCATCTTTTATTTTTAGCTTAAGTAACTGGAAATTTTGTTGCAAATGAGGATTTAAATTTGTCCGACAGAAATTCTTAGAAATTCTTCCGACATTGACGTGTCCACCGGTCGAAATATACCAAAATAACAGGGTATTGAAAATCAATTCAGTCAAAAAGTATTGTTGTCCGACAAATTTCAAGCCGCGTTTTTTCAGTCCGACAGCTGGAAATCGGAATTTTCACGGGGTATGATAAATCGATTACCACATGTCGGGCAAAAATAACACACGATAGAAAAGTGTTTTTTATAAGCAAAAATTGTAATGTCCGACAAAAATTTATCCGCAAGTCGTCAGTGCACATGTATTTATAATTTCTAATAAGGTATTTTTATGTATTGAATTGTATTGTTATGTAAAATTCCATATAAATATACAAAACAGGGTGTTTCAGAAAGACCTTCCGTAAATACAGGGAGTGAGGACGACAAAAAATAAGAATTTTTTGTCATATTAACTATATGTCTATCTCCTCTTGTTTTCGAGATACAGAGAGACAAAATAAACTTCTTTAAATAACATTTTTATGAAAATTTCCAAACGGTGCGAAATATTTTTATGAAATTTGGTAGTCCGGGGTTTTTAAGGGTGCCAAATACGCTAGTCTAATTATTTTTTGTATTTTTCATAGAGGGCGCTAGTTATGCTACATTCTTATTAAATTTTAAGTTCTATTTTTTTTAGGGTTAGGTTTTTTACCATTTGGGCTGCAATTTCTATTGTACAATTTTATTTTCTAAAAATAATGTACTCTTGTTAGGACTTCCAATGTGGATGATTTTGGAGAAAAAAGGCTTTTAATTAAACTCTTACAATATTACACTATAAAATTAGTGACTTTTCTCAAAGTAAGCTTGAGCTTTGAGAAAAGTCACTTATTTTATACACCGTAATATTGTAAGAGTTTAATTAAAAGCCTTTGTTCTCGAAAATCGTCCACATTAGGAAGTTCTAAGCATATAGTTCATAAGGCAAAAAATTATCTTTTTTTTTCGTACTATCACCCCCTTTATTTACGGGAGGTCTTTCTGAAACACCCTGTGTATATTTTTCGTTTTATTCTTGTAATTGTAAATCTCTATATGCTCAATTTAGCCAAATAAATATCGAGAAAAGAATTCACCGATTTCAAAAAAGTATGTATGGTGTAAAAAAATTATGCACAAAAGTTTTGGGATTTTCTTTTAGAAAAATAGGAAAATTTTTGTAAAGAAAAATAACAAACACGAATAAAAACTTGAAAAAGAAAAAAGAATTTTTATATCAAGTATAATATTAATTTATTTAGAAATAATGCATTATGCACTAAGATAGTATTAATCGCCTGAAAAATAACTTCATTTGTTTATAACTTTTAAATTTTTAAGCATAAAATAAGCAAAATGATTAATAACCATTTATAAATATGAAATTTTTTGAGTGAAAAAATTAAATTTCATCACGATTATTGATTTATTGATTTTTTAATAATTTGCGGACATTAAATCGTGGGACACTTATATCACTATTTTGTACAGTAAATTTAAAGGTGGAAAAAATGAAAATTAGATATGTGGTAATCGATTTTTCATACCTCGTGAAAATTCCGATTTCCAGCTGTAGGACTGAAAAAACGCGGCTTGAAATTTGTCGGACAACAGTACTTTTTGACTGAATTAATTATTTACAATTAATTTTACTAAAAATTACCTATGTGGTAATTGATTTTCAATACCCTGTTATTTTGGCATGTTTCGATGCCGACACGTCAATGTCGGAAGAATTTCTGTCGGACAAATTTAAATCGGCATTTGCAACAGAATTTCCAGTTACTTAAGCTAAAAATAAAAGATGTGGTCTTGAGTTTTCAAGACCCCTGGAAATTGCCATGTTTTTGGACTTTTCCGAGTGGAAGTCGCAGAGGAAAAATGTGGTAGACTCGTCAAAACGAAGCTCCTCAGGAGTTATAAAGTATGTGGTAATCAACTTTCCAGAGGGGGTCTGTACTGTGGACTAATAGTAATTAAGCGCAGCTATGCTTTGTATCGTGTTAACTCTCGTCAAACTATAAAATTTTATTGTTTTAAGTTTACCGCACCTTACGATGTTGTCTACATTAAGTTTATAAGTTGCGCTAATAGATAAGTCAAAATAAGGGCTGACGCTTGCCCGCAAATTTTGACGTTTGTAGGCCGTCATGATCGAGGGGGCACTGCGGTCGTGCTCTCGGGTCTAACTAATTATGCATTTATTGGTATTGTTTATATTTACCACTTTTATTATAGTATTATAATTGTAAGCAGAGAATTGCTTCTTATATATANTATCGTGTCACTATTTTTACTTAACTATTACTTCGTACATTGTACGTTTTTAATATCGTATATTAAAAAAACCTATAGTTTAGACGAACAAAACATGTTATATATAGGGTGTTAATGAACTTATGTCAATAATTTAAAAGTGAAAAAGAAGCAAAAACTTGTATCGGAAGTTTAAGCTCATTACGAGAAGCTCAGTTGTACCCATTTCATATTCAACGTGTTCAAGCGCTTACTCTTGAGGATTTCCACTACGTCGAGGTTTTTGCGAATGGTTGCTTTAAATACTTGTTACATATGAAGCAT
Organism: Anoplophora glabripennis; assembly: GCF_000390285.2. Classification (NCBI taxonomy): domain Eukaryota; kingdom Metazoa; phylum Arthropoda; class Insecta; order Coleoptera; family Cerambycidae; genus Anoplophora; species Anoplophora glabripennis. The sequence continues at coordinate 259,124 of NW_019416341.1, read as the reverse complement.
GTTTCAGTCGAGATGGTGTACGTAACGTCCACATCCACACGAAATACTTCGCGGTGCCTTTCAGCAACAGTTTTCAGTGAACATGTGGGTCGGTATAGTTAATGACATTTTAATAGGACCTTTTGAATTGCCTAGATGCTTGGACGCCGCTTCATATCCAGATTTTTGCAAAATCGCTTGCCGGAGTTATTGGAAGACGTGCTATTAAATGTTCGGCAAAATATGTTGTTACTGCATGACGGAGGCCCCGAAGTTCGTAACATCGACCAACTGCGACATCGTATTGCCGAAGCTTGTAATACGATTCGAGAGGACGCGGCAATATTGCAACGTGTGCGAGCGAATTGGGTACGTCGCGCTGAAGCTGGTGTGCAAGCAAATGGTGGGTACACCGAACATCTTCTATGAAAATTAGCAATTGTCAATACAATTCCGGTTTGACATAACTGACATGTGGCAAAAATATTTGACATAAGTTCATTAACACCCTGTATAGATCTGATGATGTCGATCCAACCGGCAACGATTTATAAACTTTCAAAGTGAAACGACTAAATGAATCTAGAAATTTTTAGTTGCATTTATAATATTATCGAAATTCCCGAGAAGGATTTTCATTCAGGTTTTATAAAACATAGAAATATTTACGCAACTATTTGGCTATTTTATTAATCTGTTCTCAAATAACCATAAATTAAAAAATTAAATAAGATCAGAACTTTAAAAGTTTTGATTAAAATAAAATTAAAAGAAGAAAAAAACAGAATATATTTACCTCGTAATTAAAAAAATTCAAAAAATCAGAAAAATATAAAAACAAATTTTCATAACTTATCTATCTACATACAAAACAAAGCCACCAGCTTATCGTTTGTCTCCACTTTTAAAAAACTATTTTGAAAACATTCACTTTTTATAAAACAGGGCTATTCGTTGCCGTCGGCCATATAAATTTGCAAATTTACATATCTTCATAAAATTGGAGATCGGCACACGAAAAGTTTCTTTCTACCGAGACATTTGTTGCAAGAATTGTTAAAACTAAGCAACACAATTTGTATGTTTCGAAAATATCATTTTAAATTCGTTATTCTATCATTTTGATCTTCTAAGTTACGAAATTGTTCGTCTCTATGCAAAATATTAGTACGTTTTTCAACATATCTATTTCAAAAACGTTTAGATACATTTGTAATAAACATTCAAACAATTTTTAGGGAAATTTGTTTGCATATCCGGAAATTTTGAGGGATCTACTGCAGCAAGAAAATTTAAATTTTATAAATTCCTAAAACGAATACTTACAATTAGTTGAAGGGAAATGCAATCTATAATTTCGTATAGTAGCATTTTATATCTCGAAAATATTCCTAATTTGTCGCAACTTTTGCCCCTTATACTATTCCGGTAATATTTTGAGCATAATTAAAAATATTTTTAATTTTTTTTCGTCCATATAGCCATTGATAATAATTATCATATCAAAAAGATGAAGTTTTCGCGAACTTTCGCCATTTCTTCACTTTTCTAATATGTCTAATAAAATTGCGTATCTTATGTTCTGTTAATATTCATTTTTTCAGAGAATTGCAAAGGCTTTACAACTGAACGTCTCAACAGTAAATCATGTTGTAGCTCAGCATAGCAGAGTTGAACCACCTACGTCCACCAAAAAGAAAAAAAGTTAACGTGAAAAAACGAATTCTAGATGTAGATCATTTTAACAACACTGTAATTTGGAACATTATTAAAGAAAAGTATAGAAAGTTAGTTGAAATATGATAAGTTAATTTGTTTAATTTTAGAGAAACATATTTATTTTGCGAAAAAGCTCCAGCAACGGGATCTCTCCAATGATTACATAACATCGCTGTGGTAGATTGTTTAATCAATGGGTTTTAAGTATTGCAAAGACCATTCTTTTCTGAACTGGTGGAGCTACCTACAATTGCAATGAAGCTTGTAGTTTTTTACATTTTTACATTTTTTAAAAAGGAAAGCATTTTAATTGATCAATTGTGGAACTTTAAAGATGGCGGTCTCTTGGCGAGACTTCCATTTTAAGACTGTGAAAAAGACCAAAGGTGATAGCATAAGGTATATTTATTATTACCCGAAGAATAACAGTATATTTATTATTGATTCAATTACTTCATGATCTTCTTAATTATTATGGAGAAATAAAACAAAATAATTTTCCATATTTTTGTTTAAATGTCAGCTGTCAATTTACAAGAACATTCCAATTTTGCCACTGCTAACGCGAGTTATCACAGCACTATCCTGAATAAAGATCTAACAATACACTGTGGCGAAGTCTAAATAATTTAATTACGGAAATACATTTTAAAAAACACATTTCTTAGACTTAGTACAAATGTATACTACTATTATAAAAATATTTTATGTTGCTTATACCTGTATACTTGTATGTAGCTGAAACACTGCCTGAAAAATATTGGCATCAAGTGCTTCGTCTTCCTCCTTATCCCATTGAGCATATTTGGAGCATATGTATAACTAAGAAGTTAGGGATCACATGGCAATGTGGAAAGCGGCTTTTGGAAAAGCAATAACGGAAGTACGGCCTACCACGTTTCAGTATACATAAGAAATAGATAAATAGAGAAGTTGGATATTCTTTCTCTTATAAATTTGGAAGCAGATGATGCCGACGATGAAGTTATTTATGAATAAGAACAGTAAAAAACATAATACTGTTATTTCCATGATTCGCCAAATGTATGAAAATGAATCTTAAAAATACATATTTTGTATTTCCTATTATTGTTTTTTTTTTTACATTTGAATTGACTCAATACGTAATAGTGTTTGAACAGCGGTGTAACTTGGATGTGGCGATGAAAAAATTATACAGTACAGTGAACTAAAACAATTGGTCTAAAAAAAATAGTCTTCGGTTGTATATAAAAAATTATTATGGGTCCTAATACATATTTTTCGTGATGATTTAATTAATAATCCCAAACACGTTTTGTGTCTCATAATGTCCAGATGCATGCCCTCAGATTGGATCCAGCAGATTATAAGGATAAAGGACAAAGGCCTATACAAACAACTGGAACTGTTTATATCTAGTATCTAAATAACTTTGGCAGAGACAACAGAGTCCATCCAATATCTCTCCAAGATTGGAAACGGTTTCAATGGACTTCTAAAACTATTCGAAATTGTTTCTATCTTTCATTAAAGAACCAATACACAGAAACTTAGTAAAACATTTTAATTGTGTTTATATGAATTAGTGATTCCAACATCTCATCTCTAAAATGAAGTGAACCACGACCTATGTTTACATGGAATTTTTTGTTTAAAGTAATTTGTTCTGCCACCTGATAAAGTTTCTCCATTAATACTGGTATCGCACTGTAGATAAATTAGTTTAAACTCTACAGGTTGAGTAGATCTCAGATTAGAGTAGATGTTGGTAAAATGACATTACAAATTAATATAAAAATGCTCTCTTCCTGCAAAGTTATTACCTACCAAAGTTTTGTTTAGAAAATTGATTTATCGTTGCAACTTTTCTGTTTCTAATTAAATAAAATAAAAATTATTAACCTACTTTTTTTTAATTTTTATTTCGGTTTTTAACACTTGTAGTGAAATTTTCACTCTATTATTATGAGTAGAACTAATATTTTATGAGTGTATCTATTGTAACAGAACTGAGTGAATTTTACTTCAGTCCGAGTTTCTGCTAACTATCAAGTGAGTGATTTTTGACTCTATTCTGAATGTCAAACCAATTAAGAGTTGACTTTTTCTCCAATATAATAATAAATTGAACTGTTTATAAACTTATTTGTCTATCCCACAAAGAATAAATGAATAAAAAGTGTAAAGTAAACAACAGGAAACTGTCAAGTGAAAGTAAAAAAATATAAATGTAAGCAGACGTGATTTAAAAACGTGCGCGAAAAATTAATGAAAATATTCGGATTTCTATCTCTTGTGACATTAAGAAGCTTCCATTATTCACCAGATTCACAAAACCGATTTATTCCGCCTACATTTTTACCACCCGAAAGGTATATCCCAACAAATTCGTTTTAAAATTAAAAGAGGATCTACTTTAATATAAAACCGTAAGCATGCCGTGATACAATCTCTGAAAGGTGTTACACTCGAAAATTGCCGGGGGTTGTTTGTTTAACAACAAATTAACGGGTAGCTGTCGACCGAGATACCTGGAACAAAACCAGAATGATCGATAGCAGCTTTGTGAGAAGTATTGCCTGTTTGTGGTGCGGCGAAACTTGTAAATACTTAAAGAAGTTTAGGAAAATCTCTACAGAGACGCCATTTGATTTAGATTTCGGTTTTCGTCGATTCTACCCTTAATTTCTTCTTGAAAATAAGATTGCTAAAGTTATACAGAATTATTATTCTACAATTATCATTTGTTTATGAAATTACTGAAACATATTAATTGGAATGCTGGAAATGTAAAAAAATCCTTAATTAGGAAAAATCAGGAAGTATGAAGTTTCAGTTTTTGAGAAATATTAAATATTTATCGTTATTTTCTATTCATGATCTTGTTCTATGCACTAATTATTGCGACATTGAAAAATATGTAGACCCAATTACACAGGAAGACATATACATTCTACTTTTTCTATAAATTTGTCTGTTGTGGTTAATAATAGGAATAATTTTTCTAAAAATTAAAACAATCATCGAGAAAGCTATTTTTTTCGAATTGTATGAAACAATATTAAATATTGTTCGTATTTTATTTTGTTATATAATATAAAATTTTGTTATATAATATAAAAAGATGATGTTTATACGTTTACAGAATTTAAATTGGCTGGAACAAATACTAAAATTCAAACTAATGCTTCCTATAAGAATTCTGTTCGTACAACTGAAAATAAATAACGTTTATAAATAATAAAAAAAGTATACCTTTTTTTATTATATTATACAAATTCGATGCATTATTAAGGAAGATCCTTATGTTCTGCGGATATCTAAACTGTTTTAGTGATTCATACTTAAGGTGGCTGTATTCCTGACCGAGAATTAGTAAAATTTCTGGCGTTTTTAGGTACTGAAATCTTGGAAAATAAAACGTGTAGAACAAAAGTAGGCCCAAATATAAAATCCTTAATGTTCTGTTTATTCATTGTTACTATTTAAATTTACTCAAATAAAATGATAACTTAAAAAAGCGTTTGTAAAACATGCGTTTGCTGTTATCCTGACCCCACATTTTAAGAATTATTTTCACTTACTTATAAATAAAAGTAAATAATTTTATATGTAGGACTAAGCAAGTACACATATAAGAATATTTACATGTGGAATTATAAAAATGTTGGTATTTTCGTAAATTTCAGTACCTAAAACCTTGATGGTTTGATCGTTTTTTGTACCTGTTTATTCGTTTTACTGCGGCGTCTTTGAAAATACTCAGATAACATGACATAACATCCCTGTTATTTGATAAGCTTCAAATTATTCTGTTATTAAATTATTTATCTTTGTGGAAAACACTATTTCAAGAATAGGGCGCCCTTAAATGATGATGCATGATGACGTGACTTTCCGTTTTGCGCCGAATGGCTTTTCTTATTACAGATTGCTTTAATATATTTTCTTATCCCGATATTATTAAACCCGTTATCTGAAATAGGCTTTTCTATTCACTTGTTAAGTTACTTAGATCATATTTAACTAGTGCAAGCCAGTACGTTGTTTACAATGGTTTTAAATTTATTGCATTTCTAACTTCTTCCGGTATACCTCAGGGATCCTTCCTGGGACCATTATTAATTAATATATTTATAACTTATTATTTAATATATACATAACTAGTGCATTAGATGATATGCTGATAATTTGAAAATGTTCACCATCGCCAAAGCTCTAGAAGAGGCAAAACCCTAGTATAGGCGCCTCCAGGATAATTTACATCAATTATCCAGATGGTGCATAGAAAATAGGCTACCACTCAAAACAACACAACACTTCAGAAATGGAAATTACTTATATATATTTATTATCTACTATTACAGTTTATTTTAGTTTAAAATGACTTATTGAAGTTATCACAACACGTCATTTGTAAATCGTTTGCATTTACGGATGTCAAATACCTAACGAGATTTTCAAAAGGAAAAGAGATTTTCAGAAGGAATATTAAAATGAAATAAGGTCTTCATGATTAATAAATTTATCGAAATGTAAATACACAGAAAAAAGATTCTCCTGATTATTTCCTATCTGGTCTGAAATAAAGGAAAATAAAGACAATTAAAGGAAAGGTCAGAGGTAACAGAGTCCTACTTTTTTTATTCCATCCACCCACGAAGTTAAACAAAGGTTACGTAAAGATTAATTCATTTAAAGTATACAATATTCATATGTACGTAAACGAAATTCTGTATAAAGTCCACAAATAGCACAATTACTTTTTTGTTTCATCGGAATTTCTAATGTAATGAAAAAATTCATTATAATGAATAATACTTCTGGATATTAATATCGCCACTATCGATGTCAGTAGATTGTGAAATCTCAAGTGACTACAAGAAAGATTTTTCAAAATTATTCTTATTTTTTAATATTCCTATCCCATTGATTGAATTAATATCAATAGTGTATACAGAAATGGTTTTTAAATTTAGCGGTGTATTAAACACAATTTTAACTTAAATATTAATTATAAATTTTTTACCGAAGTCTATCATAACTGATGATATCGGAATACGGTTTACTAATATAAGCTGCTTGGTTGAACAATTTGTAATTTTAACATTGTTAATATAAATGTTAAATAGCGATGTTCCTAATATAGAGCTTTGAGGCATTCCATCAGAAGAAGCAACAATGCCATTGGACGCACAGACATCAACTTTTTGACCCTGGGTGACCACCCCAGACATCCCCCCCTCCCCTGCCCGCTAACCTTTTCTGTTTCAGAAACCGCTAGAATCAAGAAACGAAGACAACGACACACATACATCCCCCCCATTCCCCTCCTTTCCCCTTCCCTCCCGCGCTAGCCTAAGTGCCACCTTAGCAAAGCGCATCCCAGGCTGCATAGCCGCACTACCCTACCCAACCTTACCACACATAAACATGACACCACCCCCGGGGGTTTACACAGACGAGCCGGCGAAGCAAGAAAGCCGGCGGGGCCCAGCCAGGACAAAAGAAGGTCCCACAAAGCGCCTACACCGGCCGCATTTGCGGTCGGGGTAGACGACGGATGGGGCCCACCTACGAAGGCTGTCCAGGCCTACACGAGACGAGGCAGGATTAAGAGGGATAATACCCCCTCGATCCCAAATCATTGAGGCCAATTTCTAGCCATAGAATAATGGCGCAGCCGCGATAATTACAAAATGTTATCTGTCAACTAGGCAAGATTTAAAAAATTATTATTGCAGGAGACGTGAAACCAAACGTACAGTTAATAAGACCAGATAAATTTGAAACACTTAGCATATTGTGAACTAAACGCTGTGTTTTTTTACATACATTGTGATAGAATGGCAAGGAATGTAAATAATAAAGGGAAAGGCAAAAATATCAAATTAGAGTTTAAAATGAAATATAAGTTAAGCCAAGTTTAACGAAAATAGTATGTTGACAGAAGTCAATCAATAGGAATGAAGGAGGCAGTTGAAATTAAAAAAAATTCATAGTATAAATTGAATTTAGAACATGACAGAGTAAACAATCAAAGAGAGAGGATTTCAAACAAAAATGTAATTAAGTATCATGTAATGAATTATATTCAGAATTTATACTTGTGATTGGTAAGAAAAATTTGTATTACTAGAATGAAGAATGTGAGTTAAAAGAAAATTATAGTGGGATATGAAAAGGGAAACGTGTGGGTTACTAGGATACGAGAAAAAAGATCAATAATTATAAAAAAATTGGTAATAAGGATTTTCTTGGGAAAGAAGAAAGCATAGGTACCTACAGAAGGGAGTACATGGAAACTAATTAGATAATTAATATTGATAAAAAGTCATGGAATAGAGAAGCACAAGTAAGTTGTAAACAAAAACACAAAATCAAATTCTGTTATAGAGAATAAACCAAGCTTGTGGAGAACCGATATAGCCTAGTTCGCCAACACTTATAAGACGTATGGAACATCAGAGAAGATATACAATATATGGACTCACATGACAGATGCTGATCAAGTAACATTGACAAGGTTAGAGTGGAACGCAAAGTGAATAAGGCACAAAAAGAATACGAAGCTTAGTGCCTAGGACAGATTAAAAAAGTACAGACGTATTAATAACAAAAATTATACATATCTGTGGTTAATTTATTACGGAATATCCGTCAGTAGAATATAATTATTTACTTTAGTCTTTAGTATAAGAATTGGCGTAGGCTGGAGTAGGGTAGGATAAGGTTACTTTTGACCTCAGAAGTGAAATAAGATTTTGCATTGAAAATTGAATAAATTGTTAGCCATTCACAAAAAAAATCCTTTTTTATTTTATTTATACTAAAGTAGATGATAAAAGTAAAATAAAATTGAAATAATTTCTCGATGATAAATACAGTTGTTTTGGTCAAATAAAGTTTAAAGACAAATTTTTTAATATCAATATCCCAATTTAGTGATTAATAAAAAAATTTTAACAGTTAACAGCCTTTCTCAGTACCTCACCTTGATATAAGATTGCTCATGCTGAATTAAAAATTTTTTATATTGTTACAAAAATTGAACAATGACATTCACTATCCATTAGCAGACCATATCTAAATTAAATTATAAATACAGTACGCGCCTAAAGTATGGAATAAATTCAGTAAAAAGGCGATTTTCAACCGTCATTTGTTTTCGAGTAATGACGTCATCGACATTTATTTTAAATACATAAGAAAGTTTTCGAGTAAATGACGATTGAATGTTAGAAAACGTAAATTTTATTCATTAAAACAATAACAATTACTATGTCAAGCAAATACAATTCAATAAGTTTTCTACATAAATTAAGTGTTCGAATTGTCACCCACCGGTTTCTTAACAATAGCAAGTCTGTGTAGAAATTCTTCATGAACATTATGAATTATTTCAGGGGTAACTCTGTGTATTTCATCAGTAATACAATTTTGGAGTTCTAAATTATGTGATCTATTAACGTACACTTTGGACTTTAAGTAGCTCCATAAGAAATAGTCCAGGGGTGTAAGATCTGGGGATCTCGCGGGCCATTCCATCGGTCCTCGTCTGCCGATTCACCTCCTAGGAAAACAATTGTCCAGAAAATCTAGGACAGGGCGCGCATAGTGCGGAGGTGCACCGTATAGCTGAAACCATATGGTGTCATCAGGAATATCAGGGTCATTATCGTTAGGAAAAATTACTGCAAGCGCTGGCACAAGGTCATTTTGTAAAAACTCTAAATATCTTTCTCCTGTAAGGGTTCCTTCAAGGAAGAAAGGCCTACTATTTTGTTTTTGACGGTTCACTGTACCATTGAGACAAAACGTGGCCTCGTCTGAAAAAAGTATTTGCCGGTGTATATATCTATTTACTTGACATAAATCCATCATAATTTCACAAAAGTGTAAGCGGCGGTCGGGATCGTCTTCATTAAGTTCCTGCACAAGTTGAATTTTGTAGGGACGATATTTTTCCTGCCTCAGGATACGTAGCACTGTGGTCTGACTAATTTCATTGTTTAATGCAACCAATCGTGAAATATTATGAGGATTATCTACCATACTTATCAACATGTTCTGTTTGTGATCTTCACTAACGCTTGGACGTCCAGGTTTTGGAATATCTACAACATTGCGAGTTTCTCTAAATTTAGATTCTATCTTACTAACTGTTTGTTGATTGGCTGATACGGCGATCTCGATGTTTTTCATTAAATAAATCGCAAACTTCCTGCTGCGTTCTAGTCTTATCCCCGCATCCGTTAAGAATTAAAATTTCAATTCTTTGTGTGATAGTTAAATGTGCCATAATACTTTAAATTCAACAATAATTTTTATATCGCTTACAATACTTAGAAAGTCGGTATGATAATAATAATAATAATATTTATTAGCCAATACTAAAAAAAATCAACAATTTTAACAAGTGTATACATCCTCTAGCTCCGTGTCAGTTCCAACACGACACAAAGACACATACATTCAAAACAGAACGGAATACAAAATTTTGCTACTAAAATACTTCAAACACATATTTCTTTAACATACCTTTAAATTTAATATGATTATCACAATTCTTTATTATATCTGGTAATGCATTAAACATGTTCAACGACGTATATAAAATTGTTCTATTCAACAACCCAGTTCTTGCAGTTCTAATAAAAAAATCTCCATGTTTCCTTGTGGTGTACGAATGAATTTCACTCACATATTGTACCTCATTACACAAATATTTAGCAGTTGTCTGATTTTTTATTTTAAACACCATATTTAAGGTCTTGAAAATTAATCTTTGTTTAACATTTATTAAGTTTAACACCTCCAGCATTAATTTTATCGGCGTATAACGATTACATTTCAATATAGTACGCATAGCTTTATTCTGTAATTTTTGTATTTTACACACTTGTGTGACACTTTCTAAAGATTTACACCTACGTGATCCATAAAAAACTTTATGCATTTCGAAAAACTAAATTTGATAACGTTTTTGCTTTATTTTAATTGATTTGGGTTTTCTAACATTCAATCGTCATTTACTCAAAAACTTTCCTATGTAAGATGGCAACATTTTAATACTGTCGGATCGACAATGAAATGATCTTTCAGAATCAAGAAAAAAAATAGGGGGTTGCTATTTAAAAAAATGTCGATGACGTCATTACTCGAAAACAAATGACGGTTGAAAATCGCCTTTTATGCTAAAATATGTATTTTTTAAATTAAAAATCGACCTGTACGAGGATTTTTCCCAAAAAAAAAATTGTTTCAATTTTACTGAATTTGTTCCATACTTTAGGCGCGTACGGTATATGCTTACATAAGCTGGCGCCCACACAAGAAGGAGTTAAGGTAAGAAAAATTAACATCTCTCGAAAGTATTACAATATACAGGGTGTTAAAAAAAGAGTGTAAAATATTTAAGGAGGTAATAGTATGAGCTAAAATGAGCAGAAAAGTCTCAATAAACATGGGTCCGCAAAGTAACGGTTGCGGAGATATGGAATGTTTGATGTTTTTAGCCCCATTTTTTATTTTGCAAAAATGTTGTGTATTTTCTTATAATAGTTGGTTGATGTTTAGTGAAATAAACAGTACGTATTTGACAGTTGTTCTCAGTGCACAAGTTTTATTTCGCTATGGCTGGTTACTCTAACACAGAATTAACAGACATGCATTTCATGTATGGTCGTGCTAATGGGAACGCCACCGAAGCGCGACGTCTTTATGTTGACGCTTATCCAAATCGCCAGATTCCTTCACAACGCATGTTTCGAAGAATTCACCAAAGATTGCGTGATACCGGTTCCTTGAGCAAACAGTGCCATTTATCCGGAAGACCAAGGTCGGTGTCCACTCCTAGAGCAGAAGAAGAAATTCTAGCACTGGTAGAGCAGAATCCAGGTACGAGTGTGCGGAGAATATCAGCCGAGGTAGGAATTACTGATCCTCTTGTTTGGAGAATCCTTCACGAGCAACTGCTTTACCCATACCATGTGCAACGAGTACAGGCCTTAAATCCAATAAATGATCATCAAGCACGTTTGGTTTTTTGCCGCTGGTTTCTACGTCATGATGCTGAAGACCCCCTCGTTTTCTTGCAAACATTCTTTTTACTGATGAGGCCGGGTTCACAAGAAATGGAGTGTTTAATTTTCACAATACGTATATTTGGGCCGACGAAAATCCTCATGCTCTAATAGAATCTGGACATCAGGCACGTTTTTCATTAAACATTTGGATGTGTATTGTAGGTGACAGGTTTCTAGGTCCTGTTGTTTTACCAAACCGATTAACAGGCGCTGCTTGCCTCAACTTTCTGCAGAACACACTGTATGAGTTTTTGGAAGACATTCCTTTGAATCAGTGGCAACAAATGTGGTTCCAGCATGATGGTGCTCCAGCTCATTTTTCCATGGCCGTTAGAGAGTATTTACACCAAACTATTCCACATAGATGGGTAGGAAGGGCCGGACCTGTTTTATGGCCTCCAAGATCGCCTGATCTGAACCCTCTAGATTTCTTTGTTTGGGGATATTTGAAGACATTAGTGTATGGTACTCCTGTAAATAGCCTGGAAGAGCTGCAGCTACGGATTAATCAAAGGTGTCAAGAAATCCAAACCAAGGAGGGTGTTTTCGAAAGAGTTCGAATATCGTTGAGACGAAGATGTCGTGCCTGCTTGGAAATGGACGGAGGGCACTTTGAACATCTTCTGTAACTTTGTTTTTTGTTTGTTAAAAGCTTCCTTTGTCGGTTTATTCCTAATAAAATAAAATGTTTGAAAAACAAATAGTGGTCCATATCTCCGCAACCGTTACTTTGCGGACCCATGTTTATTAAGACTTTTCTGCTTATTTTGGTTCATACTATTACCTTCTGAAATATTTTACACTCTTTTTCTAACACCCTGTATTATAGTATCTTTTTTCCTGAAGATGGCATAATGGACGAAACTAGTTAATAATGACGCACATTCCTTCCATCTTAGCAACAGCACATCTTGTTCTACGTTTTTCACATCTGCTTATAATTTCTGAGCCTATTAAATCCTCAACACTTCCGCAATAAGCCTATTAAGTTCAGGCAGGAGCCTGGGCGCGTGATGCGGATAATTCGACCTAAAACCGTGTACATATTTCCGAGTATTTAAGTTGCAAACTAACATCTGTTGCAGGCATTAATTAGCTAAAACGTGAAGGTTCATTATTATTACCCCACGATCCCCGCGAAGACTCTGCGGCTCCTCCACAAAGGCATATGAAGTGTCGGAGCCGCCTCTGATCTGCTCCGGGCCGCCGTGTTCCCGGCCTGCCTGATACCTCTCGAAACATGGCTCGGATTCGCCCTAATTATTTTATTGGGTGAAAACTCTACACTTCGCTCGTTATATAATTCCGAGACTTAACTTCCAAGATTTGATAATACAATTCCAGTTCCGTTCCAGTTCCGGCTGCCAACTGGAAAAGAAGTTGCGCAGCTCACGACTTGCGCTTTTGTAAGTTAAATTGCTTTTTCGGTATTTCGTAACAGGTGAATGTAAATCACCGGAATTTTTGAACTAAGTTGATTCAGTCGCCTCCAAGTTCGAGTTGGGGAAATATCAGTGGGGCAACATTGCGGCTGTAGAAAAGTTTCAAGGTTCTCGCTTCGTGTATCGCGAATTATTTTTTGTATATATTTTGTATATTTATATTGACTGTGGCTTCATTAAATTTAACAAAATTTTTGTATCTGCTGAATTATGAAGATAATTCATTAATTTAATGCCATTTTTAAATATATTTATTACATATACAGGGTGTCTCATGGTGACGGCCCATTAGAATCAATTCAGAGACTACTTCGATTTGAATTTTGAAAATTTGGGATACGGGGTTTTCGCGCATGCCCTTCTCAGTTAAAATAATGGCGTTCACGTACCACTTCCGTTATACCGGAAGTCGCTATCAACTTTTTTACTTTAAATGGAACACCCTATATATTATTGCAATTTTGGATTCTACGTGTTATTTTACGTGGACTTTTATGATGTTTTCCTATTCCTAAAATTAATCGTTTCCGAGATATTTAATTAAAAAAAAAAGGAGAGAAACAGTGACTAGCTTCAAACCATGTGTATGTTGTTTGTTTTGAAGTTTTGCTAAAAATTCCACAGCTATCCTAGCAAGAAATTACCTGATGTTAGGTGATTACACAAAAAATAGTAGATAACTTAAAAACTAGAAAAGATAGGTATAGCGAACCCTGGTACCGTTCGAAAGCGAATAAAATTGTGTATCAGAATATAGAAAAACGTACAGGGTATTCCATTTAAAAAAACCGACTTATGAAGGTTTGAAGTTAACTAAACTCGGCATTAAATTTCTAGCACTCTGTATATAATTAAGCCACTTTGAAAGTATATATGGGATGCTTAGGGGTCTAGTTATCCCCCCTATAAATATTGCTGCTTTATCTTTTTTGATGAGGTCAAAATAATATCAGTTATACATTATATACATTTTTTTCTTGCGGGCTTTCGTTAACAAGTTACGGGCCCTCAAAGGTGAAAATTAAAATGTTATTTTTTATTATTTCATCGTTAATTATATAAATGTTTTTACTAAATACAAATTATCAAAAATATAATAAGTATTAGGGCATTATGCAACGCAAACTTTCCTATATTGAAAAAAACAATCGGAATACTTAATTAATAATAATTTAGCTATTTAATAATGAATATTATTAGTAGTTTCAAAAGTATGGTATTTACTTACTATAACTATTTTTTTGCTGTTTAATATTAAACTTTGGTCTAATTATGGACAAAAAAAGTAAAGGGAGCTTCTTTAACATCTCGAACTGATATTGACCTAACAAAAATCAAATAATAAAAATTCATATTTTTTATTATTTCTACGTTGCAGAGCATATATTTTATATAAAAACATAAATATTTTGATATCAGAGCTATAATAAATTAGAATTTTATTATACCCGACCCAGAGAAAACCAAATTTAAAATTCAAAACCTTCTGTAAAGATAACAATGGATTTCACATAAATTTCCTAGTTGCTTGAATAACCAAATATATTTAGATTTATAAAAATTTCAACTGTCCCATGTGTTGAACTTTTCCTGTAGTATATGTATAATATAAATGATAATAGTAACAAAATATACACATACCTTAGCAAAAGTTAAATTTTGCATATCTATGTGGTAAATTTAACATAAGATTAAAAAAATAAAAATATCCGTGATTGTAAGCGTTGAACTCATGAGGTCCCTGATTAATGTTTTTATATTTGAAATATTTTAAATAAGCAGTAGAAAAAATATTTCCATGCTTGAAAGAATGATTAAAACCTAATTTGTCATACAGAGATAAATGTAAAAAATTATGATATTATCTATTGTTGTCATGAACTGTCACAATAATAATTGTAAACACATGCTGTGAAAGTTGCTTGTAATTTCAGTTGATGTAATCATTGTACAAATAATAGGCAACTCCTAGAATATTTATAAGTATTTACAAAATTATAATACGTTAAAAATATTTAACGGCAGCCGTAATATACAGTGTCTTCACTTTTTAAAACAGTTGATACAGGATTTAATTTTTGCACAAAAAAAATTATGTTTCTATCACGCGAGCTCGCTATGGGACCTGTAGTGTAGGGGGTTAGGTGCACTGGAAAGTGCTAGATAGTACAACAGCGTGATGTTATTTTCATAGCGCAACGCTCCAGCGTTGCGCTATGAAAATAACATCACGCTGTTGTACTATCTAGCACTTTCCAGTGCACCTAACCCCCTACACTATAGGTCCCATAACGACTCGCACTTGTGATAGAAAATAGTATGTGCAACTCGTTCGGAAAAGTTGCCATAGCGCCACTTGGGCGCTTTCCGCACTCGCTTCGCTCGTGCGTCAACTGCGTCCTCGTGGCGCTATTGGCAACTTTTCCCCACTCGTTACACAATGTACTATAATACAACAATAATAACGAAACCATATTGAGTGTGTCTTGAGTTTATTTCATTTTGAATGCATTGATTGTAACATCCACTCTATGTACAACGTGAATGTAACAATTTTTTTAGTAATAATATCATGTTGTTAGACATAACTATTTTTATTTCCACCTGTATACTGTTGTATTGTTGATACATTGGACAGGTCATTGTTATATCCTACAACAGGTTACAGAGCACTTATACAAGGTGACCCAGTAATGACGGCGAGGCACGATATTAGAGAAAGTATAGGCCCTAGAGCTTCGGGAAAACAATTTTGCAAATATGGATAGCCGGGTTCATTGTGCATAACTTTTGATATTGACATTTTGTTCTATTTCTCGACAGAAAGAGTGGGGGAAGCCCCGAATGTCTGATCAGAAAAATGCACTTTTTTAAGGATTGGTTCATCAAAAGCTCATAGTGTTATACCTCGTTGGAAAGGTATTTTAATGCTTTATCTCGTGGTGAAAGCTTAATGTCATTTACATCAATATGGAAACCTATAGATGGCCGCCTTATTTCAAAAGAATGGCGTTATATGGATTTTTCTCAAAAATTATAAATAAATCCAGCACAAAAAATTGATGAATATAGTATGAGTTTGATATTTCTAACAAAAATGTTGTTTATTTAATGGCACTATTTATCCAAGTTTAGGTTGTTTCACGTTTTCTTAAAAACAAGAAATAGCAGGATAAAACTTTTTATGGTTAGTTTGAATAGTATAAAAATAACTACATTTTGATGCCAAAGAGGGTTCGATATCTTTTTTTGTTATCAAGTTATTTGCAAATTAGTGAGCAAAAAATAAATAATGATAATGAATTGAGGAACACGACCCTAACGAAAAGACATTTAATTACCAAAACAAAATACGTTTAGGAATTTTAGATACTTTAATTCTAAATATATATTTTGAAATAATTTGTTACATAAACTGTGATTACTTAGTCATTGTCATTATAGTCAACACTACAATAATAATTATGTAAAATTTTATTATATTTCATTCAGTTCATGTTTAGTTTTGGAGATACTTGATATTTTCGAAATAGTTGAAACATTTTTAAAAATATCATATCAAATTGGTACGACTTAGATCCAATATTTTTTTTTATCAAAGTAGACCTTGAATTCAGTGAGAAATTAAGAAATGCAGTAATACATAAATTGTTTTATTTGAAAAAATGAAAAATTGTAGTGCGCGAATATGTTGAAGCGCATTCTGAGAAATTTTTTTATTAAGCAAAATAGTATACATCATAAAAAATAACCCTTGACTGATCCTTTTCATACAAAGGTTTGTTATATTAATTTTGAATTTTCTTCACGATGAGAAGATATCCAAATAAATAATGAAAAAATGAAGGAATTGGTCACCCTGTGTAATTGCAAAATTTTTTTAAAGTATGATTTTTTATATTGATTTAACACTTTTGTTTCCTTTCAAAAAATATGTTCTTTATTTTCCAGACGGTACTTTTAATGTTATACTTATTAATAGTATTGCTGATTACAATACTTAGCTGTCGTATGTGTTCGTAATAGATAGCACCATTACCAAATTTTCCTTAAAGCGAAAAATACCTCGGAATCAACGGTAATATATCTCACCAGATAAGAGACCAGATACTTCTGTCTTCCAATGAAATATGTCAACCATATCCCGAACTTTAACCGTTATTTTTCAACAGCGAGTGGAGTACATCCAACTCCAGTCCAACAACTCCAAGTTTCATTGTACTCTCTCAAGGCGGCCATCCACAGACTGACAAAAATTACGGACGGCAGGGAACAACTTTCGACTCAATTCTATCTTTTCAAACGTATGACAAACTATCGTTAAACTTAGTAAGTACTTCACAGACCAAAGAGGGTGGCGAAGTTTCTTCTGACTGTCGAGCTATCATCAATATTTAACTTCCATTGGCTTTCGCGCTATAAGAAAGTGTTTCAGAAGAATTTGTTAGTAAAAGGTGAAATTGTGAAAGTATAATTTGCTGTTGTCTATTAAATTATAAGGAAAATATATGGATAGGTGTAATTATCATAACACACACAAAAAAAGTATAGGATCTGGTATTCAGACCCTTGTATTTCCATGTATTTTTTCCGCTGAATCCGAATCTGCCTTCAGATTTGGCCCAACGGGTCTGAGTTTTCGGGAAAATTAAAAAAACAGGTCAGAATTCACAAAAAACGTCATTTACGATCGACGAAAGTTATAAAAAATCAAATTATTCTACCAGCTCACTAGACGTATGATTTTTCACTCGTTTAATTCCAATTTATCATCACAGAGTCAGACAAGCTGGTCCAATTTCATTCAAAAACAGAAAATAGATCAAAAACATCCACCCATCTATCCATCTACCTATCAATAAAATGTGTCGTTATCTCCAATATTAGGTAATATATTTAGGGAATGATTTGAGGACAGCTAGCTATACTAATAGTTTTAGTAACAAAGAACTTATGATTCAGTGGAGGTGTGTTGATGACGTTTTAGCGATTAAACCTTACATTTTTGATGATTTAAATAGTTTTTGGACTATAGAAATAAAAAACAATCTATTATTTTGCTCTAAAAATTGAAGACAACTGTCAGCTTTAAGTGATTTTATATTTTAATTCGTCAAATACAAATATATGGTTTAATCGATTTAATAAGGGCATTGCTCTGAATTGGCTAAAATCATATTTACAGGATAGATTGCAATGTGTGCATCTCAGTGATGGCACACAATCAAAAGTTTTACTGAATAACAGTGGGGTACTACAGGGCAGTTTGTTGGGCCCGGTATTATTTATTATTATGATTAATGATCTGCCTGATATAGCAAACAGGGATGTGTTACCGATGTTATATGCGGATGATTCTAACTTCATTTTCAAAATCAAGCAGGGCAATTGTTCCACCGAACAGATTCAACGTCTTTTACAAAATATAATGGAATGGACCAAAAAGAATAAATTAAAGTTAAATTGTAATAAATCCCATCTTATGAAATTTTTTGCAAGAAATACAATTTCTGAGCTCAGCCCATTAATTAAATTTGATTCTGGTAAGTCCATGCCTGTGATATATGAATGTAAATTGCTAGGGATACATGTTGACATGAAATTATCGTGGAGTTTACATGTGACCCATGTCTGTAACAAATTAAACTCTTTAAGCTTCTTATTTAGACAACTAAGACCAGTGGTTGCTGATTCAACGCTTTTCTCATTATATTATGGACATGTATATTCCTTACTATCTTTTGGGGTAATTTGTTGGGGAAACGCTGTAACTGCAAATTTGGTCTTGATAGCGCAAAAAAATATAATTCGTATAATGGCACAGGTCCCGAGAAGATCTACATGCAAAAAAAAGAAAAGAATTAAAACAATTTCTCCTCCCTTGGGCCTTCTACTCGGTTGATGAATATTTTAACATTAATGTTTGTATTTAATTATTTTCAGTGACGTATCCTATATTAAAAATTGTATGTTGTACAATGTCTTGACCTTTGGAATTAAATAAAAAATAAATAATATAAATAAATAAATAAATAAATAAATAAATAAAATAAATAAAATAAATAAATTTTATTTCTCCTAATTCAATTTTTCCTGTGTAGTTTCGAAAACTCGATTACTAAAATGTTTTTATTAAAATAAAAATCACCTCATGTTGACTTTTGGTTAATTAAGAATTAAAGTACGCCATTAATAATTATTTTAGTTTTAGTAAAGTTCGTCGCAAATAAGTAACTAACGTATCTGTGAAGAATTCTGATATTTTTGGTAATTTGTATCATAGTTTATTGTGGTCTAGGATACCAGTTCCAGTTTTCAATTATATGTAAAAAATCGATTTAGAACTTTCAACTTTAAAATTTAATAATAATAAAAAATTATATGATAAATTTTCGCTGATCTCTGTTTGTATCTGAAAAATCATGCATTAATATCAAGCATAAATACGAACGCATGATTTCGAATTTAATTAATTGGATTAATATTCAATATATCATTATATTTTAACTCTGACAAAACACAATTTATTAGATTTCACACAACACATTGATAGTCTGAAAGTGACTGTTAATGACAACACTGAATTTCTTGTACAAAATAATACCAGTTGCAAGTTTTTAGGCATTTACTTGGACTCATGTTTAAGCTGGAAAGCACATTATGAATTTCTGTCATCTAAACTAGCTCCTCTTTTGCATCGAGTTACAGCAAAGTTTGTTCCTTGTTCGATGACCAAACAACAGAAAGAAAATCGTGGTCATGATCACTTTTTTTCTGCTCACTTTAATAGAATTGTTCATTTTGAATTTTTATCTTAAGGTGAAACAGTGAACGGTCATCAAGGCGTAAAAAGATACCAGAGTTGTGGCGTGACAACTCATTGTTCTTGCACCATGACAATGCGCCCACACACTAAACTTTGTCAGTTCGTCAGTTTTGTGGTAAAAATCAGATTATTATCTTCCTTCAGCCTCCTTACTCTCCAGCGATTTTTTCTTATTTCCGGAATTAAAATCAGAGCTGAAAAAAAAACGCGATTTTCAGACTATTGATGACATCAGAGCAAATTAGTCCCAAACTTTAAAGGCCATTTCAAATGAAGCTATCCAGGACCATCGCGAAATGGAAACAAGGGGAGTACTTTGAAGGAGACAAGGATGAATAGTGTATAAAATTAATAATAAAGTTTAAGATAACAAAGTTAGGCTATTTTTTGAACGGCCCACGTATATCTTGGTGGCAAGTTGGCCATGGCAATATTTTCATGTTAAGATTCAGTCCACTCTTCTGAGACGGCCATGGAATTTATAAACAAAATCCCGCCTCGCGCGCCGCTGTCACAGACCGGAAAGAATTAAGAAGTTTATCCTATTTCCGAACTGGTTCGTTCTCTGCAGTCGGAAGTTGGCGTAGTTTATAGATTATTGCGCAACCTACCAATTAGCAATTTTAATATTTCCGCCGGTGAATTATTTAACTCGTGCATTCTCGAACCGCTCGGCACTCTGGTAATCTATTGCCGACAGCAGCGGTTCTGGAATTATGAAAATTAGAAGTTGGCGCTGCATGCGGCTTAATTTAAATAATGACTTATTTGTTCGATTAAGTGCAACCTAGGAAAGGAAAACCTTCCCCCCTAATATTTACTGCCTTTCTATCTAGGAAAAATAGTAGGGACGAAAGTTTTAGGAAATTTTCTTGTGATCTCAAAGGAATGCCTATAGATATACAGGGTGTCCCGGTACTTGATACAAAAAAGTCGAGTACAAATAGATGAGGTCAAAATAATATCAGTTCTTCATATAATTTTTTTTCATACGGGCCTTAACGTTACGGGCGTTAAAAAGTTACTAGCCCTCAAAAGTGAAAATTAAAAAGTAATTTTTATTTACAGTCTCTAAACTATTAACTTCAGCATGATGCAAATTTGGTGATCGATAACACATGCGTACAGCTTAGTTTTGATGTTGTAAGTGAAACTTCATTATGCCCAGAACGCCAGGGACGGATTACGCCCAATGGTTAACAACGCAGAATTTTTGCATTGATGACGATCATAATCTGCCGGCATAAAAAATTTGTTCCCTGAAGAATTTACCAACAATAATATCCTCTTGGTTCAACTCGGTTTAACAGTTTAGGAAATATTTGTGATTTTATGTCACAGTGTATATCGAGCGGTGCCTCCACCATTTTGATTGGACATAATTACTAGAGAGCGGACAATGTGTGTCTTTAACACGAAAACGTAAAAAGATTAGGCCCTATTCGGGTAGATATGCGTACGCGTTCAAAAATGTATTGTGTGTAAACAATGTAATAATATATCGTATTATCCTCGAGAAAATTTGCATCCTTTATTTAAAATCAATAAATCATGTGAACTGGTAAAACAACGAGAAAATAATTCTCTACCAATTCATTTATTATTAAACACAATGGATAAATAATTATTTCGTACATCAATATTGAAATGAGGATCCCCATCGTGCATGAACCAAACGCTTCTTCGGGTGACCAATGGAACATCGTCCAACAGTGGCTGCAACTTATTTTGCAAAAACTACGAATATCGATGTTCCTCAGACGTTCCTCAAAAACGTATGGACCTAATAAATTCACTATTCCTGCCCATACATTAATAGTGGGGAATAATTTAATAGGTCTATACGTTTTTGATAAACGTCTGAATGGATATCGATATTTGGAGTTGCATAATTACTTTAACTTACTCTTGTTTTTTTTTCTATTTTGTGTTATATGTAAAATATGTTTGTCAAATTTTGTTAGTGAAAATTACATTAGCACACAGTAAGATTTTAGCTCTATTATAAATACCTTTCTTAACACTAATAAAGAATATTTTTATTAATTTTGTAGTCTTTTCTAATTTAGTATAATCACATACAACACACAGATTGGTTTAAAAAAAAATAAATTTAACTCTATTAGCAACTACTTTAAATTAGTCAATTTTTAACACATCTTGTTGTATTGTATTTTGCCTATCCTACAGGGCATAATCTCTTTTTGACATTCTATTTTCAAATTTTTCAAATTCTATTCTAATCAAATATGGCTGTTCGTATTGATATTTTGAATCGATCTCGAGGATTTTGTGTAGTTTTTCGCAATATGATTGTTGGGCTTGATTTATTTTTAGTCAGGTAAGATATATGGTTTATTATACATATTTTTACTATGATTTGATGCCATAGAAAAATATCATTTATAGGTTATAGCTATATGTTTGTTTCTAGTGCACTTTAAATTTTATTTTAGGTACCTGACTTTCGCTAGCTTGTACTTCTTCCTTATTGGAAACTGCATGGATGTTCAGCATACCATTTATGGGGCCACTGGAAACCTCTCTGGACTGCTTTTCGATGGTAAATTGCTTTCTTGTGTTTTTTGATAACAACAAACTTTTAACTTTTATGGTAAGTTTAATTTTCTTACTTGACTATTCTTTCTTTAACAAATTTAAATTTTGTGGAGCTGCCTCTTTACTCTGCATTCTTCAAAACCCAAGCCGTAACCAATCTACAAACTTTTGTTTCTCATCCTTTCTAGAAGTTTCTGGTTTTAATTTTTCTTAAGGTCTCTTCGCAAAATTTCCAGTCTTTGGATGTCCTTCTTTTAACAACACTTTTCACTACACTCCTTATAACTAATACATGTTTTTAAATGTCCTTTTATTTTAAAATGCAATTTTATCACTAATTATTAAATTATTCCTTATTTTATGTTTTTTTATAGCTCATCTCCAGGTACTTGTAAAGCCAACTTTAGTTTTGACATTTGTGAAAAATTATAATTTATTTTGACAAATGATAAAATTTTTATACTATGACTAAAGTTCCATTGATATACCTTCTATACAGTTACTCGTCTTCCCATGATATGTATACCAGATTCATCTATAGATATTTGGCTTTTATTTGATATATGTCAATCTAGGTTTAAATTCTGTTTTCTCATTGTACTGAGTGTTAACAAGTGTCGATGTCATGCATTCTTTTGTAAAATTATTTTATACTTGAGAATTAAATTTAAAATTATCAATTTTATACTATGTTATATCCTTAATTGTTACTTAATTTATATTCAGAATCTTTATATTAACAATTTTATACTATTTTATTGTTGCTTATTATAATATTTAATTTTTATATATGATCCAAAGTTCGGTCAGGTAATTTTTCATTCGTGATTCNTTTATATTCAGAATCTTTATATTAACAATTTTATACTATTTTATTGTTGCTTATTATAATATTTAATTTTTATATATGATCCAAAGTTCGGTCAGGTAACTTTTCATTCGTGATTCTTTGTGTATATTCCCAATTCGTTACAATTTGTATGATATTCTCGAGTTGGGAGTATCTTTGGCAACAATGCGTTAAATATTCATGTAATGAGATGGAAAAACTTTGTTTTTACAAAGGTGGAGTGTCACTTCCGACGATAAATGTGAACAGTTCGCGTTATTTCAATTTTATGAACTAATTTTTTTTCTGAAATCATTCGGGAATATATACTTTTTCGGCCTAATTTCATTCTCCAAAATACCTTACTCCCTAGGCCGGGCAAGTTGACTTTCCCGTACCGTTTTTTTTTTAACTATATTTTATACAGTAAATACTCATAAATACACGCAGGCGAACCAACTCACATCAAAAATGCATTATTTAGTAAATGTAACATTTATTGAACGTATCCCACATATTAAACGTTTATAACTATTTGTTTATATTTATAGTTATGTTGCAGTTTGTACAACTATTAAACATTGGCTGAACTTTACTCGAAAAGTCGGCGGCATTATTACTGTTAATTATTTCTCCTTCGACAATATTATTACTATTAGCAAATTTCTCTTTGTCTATTTGTCTATTACTTTATCTGCTAGGTCTAGTTTATTAGCAAAATATTCCTCTATATATCCTTCGAGATTATCATCCCCCATGTCTCTTTAATGCAATTAAATCTGCGGCAGCATTAACCAAAATGGTCGCAGAGGATTGACTGGAACAATGTGCATTTATCTACATTTGGCAAATTTAAAAATTTTGCGACAATTGGAGGCATTTTACCAAACTGATGTATTCCCACTACTTGCCTACAGCCTTTCTCATTTGAATATTTAAAAAAAGTTGCTGCTTTAAAAATTTCTGGGATGCATGCAATATATTTTCTATAGAGTGGCACATAAGTTTCGTTTATCACCAATAATCTCGGTTTCTTCATTTTATTATCCGGTATTTTAATCAAAAGTTTTGATCCTAAATCATCTACAGGGCGATTTCACTTTAAATACAGAAACTGCAGGAATAGATTAGTTGCCAAAAAATAAGTAGAGTTTGCTCTATAAACTTTTTTCCTGGGGGAGTTATTCGAGATTCAGGGTGTTCAAGTTTCCAAAAAAAATTATATTTTCGGTAATATTTTCATATTACCCCGAACGATTTGAATGAAATTTATTGCAGCGTATTCACGTAATTAGATCTTTTATTGAATGTAATATTAACCTCGTGGCATTAACCAGTGGCGTGCTACTGAAGGTGTCGCTCCGTTTTCCCAAGAAAAAAATACGCCACTGCCAGTTTTTTGTAGAAATAATGTTAAATTGAGGTACTGTTACGTTAAATGAACGAAAAGTGATTCTTGGTATTTTTTTTAATAGTAGCAGCCGTTTAGGACAAAATTTACTTATTTGGCGACCATAATGCGCAAATTTAGTCCACCTAATCGTATTTGTTTAAAATCCATCAGCAAAAATTGAATATTTCGTCTGCATTTTACTATTATAACTAGCTTTGTTTATGTATTTCTGAAGCTGCAGTTCTTGTTGGGCTTATGAATATAGGAACATTGTAATCTCCTCAGGCAAAATCATGTCATGATAAGTTTCTCTATAGCCTGATTAGAAGATGCCAAAAGTGTATCGATGCCAATAGAAATTCGACAAATGCAACCGATGTTGACGGATGGACGAGAGATGGGTGCGTTTCTTTAGAACTAAATTAACATAATTGTTTTCTAGTTGTTTTACCAGTTCACATGATTTACGGATTTTAAATAAAGGTTACAAATCTTCGCGACAATAATACGATATATTTGCTATACATAATAGTTATATTTTACATAATTACACACAATACATTTTTGAACGCGTATGCATCTCTACCCGAATTTGACCTAATCCTGTTACGTTTTCGGGTGAAAACACACATTGTCCGCTCTCTGTTAATTACTTACTCGACCATATTTGCTAGTATTATTTTATTATTTAGTTTTGACATTTTTTCCAGAAATAAAATTATTTCAACAAAAAACCGCCAGTGGCGTATTCTTTTTTTGGAAAAAGGTGGCGGACGCTTTAGTAGCACGTCACTGGTTAAAACAAGGAGGTCATCAAATAAACGGATTAATTTAAAAGAAAAATTGAATACAACGTAACAACAGGCCCAAATATATCCCAAACGGCTACTACTATTAAAAAACATCAAGAAATATTTTTCATTCTTTTAACGTAACGGTACCTGAATGTAACATTTTTTCTACAAAATACTGCCAGTGGCGTATTTTTTTTTAGAAAAATGGGGCGACACCTCCAGTAGCACCCCACTGGTTAAAGCCGCTAAGTTAATATTACATTCAATAAAAGGTCTACGCTGTAGTAAATTTCATTCAATTCCGTCAGCGCATTATGAAGATATAGCAGAATATACAGGGTAGCCCATCGAAAACGTCAACGTTTCGGCAAAATCCAAAAACAGGTAAAGTTTGCTTCTGAGGGGGACGACTTTTGGCGCAAAAAGCATAGCAAAATCTTCAACCCCCTAAGTGGGGGTGGCATCCCCCAAATTTTTTTAAATGGGAATGGGTGTCAAGTGGGGCGTCATTAGAAAGGGCTTTTAATTCTCTATACATCGATTCTTACTTTTTGAAAATCGATCCATTATTTTAGAAAATATGCAGCTTTGAAAATACGAACAATATTTTTGACGAGAAATGCAAAAATCGATTTAATTTTACTTCAAAACTTACGGTATTAGCTTGGCAAATTCCTTCAAAAGAATTCGCTGTTTTTTTTCTGATTTGCGAATTCTTTAGCCTGATTTTGGTGAGCAAAAAATTGTCCGCTTTTTGTTTCGTATTTAGATAGGCCACAAGAAGTTGCTAGATAACTGTCTTGTGACTTGTAGTTGAAGAGTACCAGTACTGTCGAGTCTTTTAAATTGATTAATTATGGTGTACTCAGTTCCAGAGAGAGTAGAAATTATTGAGCTTTTTTTCAAAAACAGTGAATGCGGAAATCGGGTCGCCGAACTGTTCAACCAACGGCATCCTGAGAAACATGCGTCTGGAAGAATGGTTCGCGAATTGGTGGCCAAATTTCGCGAAACTGGCTCCGTTCATAACAAGAAGAGGCAGGTTGAAAATCCGGTACTAAATGAACCTACGGACATAGCGGTATTGGGGCAAGTGGCAATGAATAGTACGTTGAGTACAATGCAATTGGCTACTGCGACAAGAGTGAGTCGTACAAGTGTCCAACGAATATTAAAAAAATACAAATTCCATCCTTATAAGATTCGGCTAGTGCAAGAGCTAAATAAAGACGATTTTGATCATCGTTTGCAATTTTGCGAAATAATGACTGAACGAGCGATAAACGATAATTTCCTCTTTAATGTGTGTTTTTCGGACGAGTGTACGTTCTTCTTGAATGGTTTAGTGAATCGCCATAATTGTCGTTACTGGGCTGATACCAATCCAAGGATTTTCCATGAGACACACTCCCAACATCCCCAGAAGTTGAATGTATTGGCAGGTATTTTTGGAAATTCCATTGTAGGTCCTTTTTTCCTTCCTGGAAATTTGGCAGGCGATATGTACTTGGATTTATTACAAAATGTCATCGACCCAGCTCTAACAAATATCATAGAGGACGACCCTGCTTACAATGAACACGAACTGATTTTCCAGCAAGACGGGGCTTCTTCACATTACTCGCTCAATGTGCGCAATTACCTAAATGAGACGTTTCCAGGACGCTGGATAGGACGAAGAGGTGCAATTGAGTGGCCCCCTCGGTCACCCGACTTAAATCCTTAAGATTTCTTTCTCTGGGAGCACATTAAAAGCAAAGTTTACAGCACTCCACCTGATACCTTGGAAGATCTGCGAGGACGAATCATTAATGTATGTCGCGAAGTAACACCGCAAGTGCTCCAGAATATTCAACAACGGTTTGAAGACAACCTGTATCATTGTATGCAAGTTGGCGGACAACATTTTCAGCATTTACTTGATTAATACCGTAAGTTTTGAAGTAAAATTAAATCGATTTTCGCATTTCTCGTCAAAAATATTAAGTATTTTCAAAGCTGCATATTTTCTAAAATAATGAATCGATTTTCAAAAAGTAAGAATCGATGTATAGAGAATTAAAAGCCCTTTCTAATGACCCCCCACTTGACCCCATTCTCATTTGAAAAAATTTAGGGGATAGCACCCCCACTTAGGGGGTTGAAGATTTTGGTATGCTTTTTGAGCCAAAAGTTGTCCCCCTCAGAAACAAATTTGACCTGTTTTTGGATTTTGCCGAAAAGTTCTTTACTACCCTGTAATGCCTTGCGGTACGTTTTCGATGGGCTACCCTGTATATATTTTTTTTGTAAACTTTAACACCCTGTATCTCGAATACCGAGTCCCGCAAGAAATAAGTTTATAGAGCAAACTCTACTTATTTTTTGGTAATGAATCTAGTCCTGTAGTTTCTGTATTTAAAATAAAATCATCCTGTATATCATTTAAATTTTATTGAACCGGTTCATCACGGCGACGTGCATCGACAACACTAAATATTAAGGCAACCTAAGAAGGAGAAACTAATATCTAGATATTTTAAAATTTTCACATTTAAACGCTCCTGATTCATTATCTTGTGGTGCTTGAGTAATAAACGTTTCAAGTTGCTTATTTGACAAAACTTTTGACTTCTTTGGTTTATAGTTGTCACCTTGACATTTCAGAAAAACACGTAATTCCAAATATTTTGATATATCAATGCCATTCTTTGTATAGCCTTTCCGATATCAGTTGAAGAACCAAAAGGTTGACAGTATGTACCAGATTCAGTCGATGACGCAGAAACTCGGCATTGAAATATTTGAAAAACTTGTTCCCATATTTATTTAACCATACCCATGTACAGGTCAAAAAAATTCCCTAAAAAGTAATGTTTTTTAACCCCATTTTTGGCGATTTTTTCGATTTTTACAATAATAATCATGATTTATTCGATATGTAACTAGTCATATTTTGTAAAATTTAATTACAAACAATTTTTTCCTCTTCGATTTTCGCCTAAAATCAACTCTTGAAAAGATATATAATTAAATAGGATTTGCATTGTCGCCGAATGTATTGATTTTACTACTAGGTACACAATATACTCTTGTCAGCCTACTTAGGGAGTGTTAATTTAAATATCCCAAGAGTACTACTGTACTCTGTTCAAAACAGTTTTTTATTCTGTAATTCCCAATAAAAATACTGGCTTCTCATATTGAACTTAATAACCTATGTCGTGGAGAAGAAGGTTTACGGAAAGATGTCAAGAGATTTGTAGTACGTTCTGTATATAATACAGTTATATCGAATCATAATTTTGAACAACGTACCCAGTTTACTGTCGACATCAACCATACCAGTTGATATTGCTTCCAGTTTCTAATTGGTCATGTGAACTCTGATCCGGCAAGATTAATCATTTAATTCCTCGGAAACTTTTACGACTTGCACGTTACCAACAAATAAATGTAGCTGCAGTGGCGGCCATAATTGCTGCTATAGAAGTTTCATCTCTAAGGATTAATAATTTAATATACGAGGAACTTTTACGATGAGAAAGCAACCGAAGCAGATAAATGTTACTGCAGCGGCATCTGGGGCTGCAAACTAGATGATAAGTTACTTTCGACAGACGCTCTGTCATTTTCATAGTTACGACTATTACTGCTACTTACACATGGGCGACAAGGGGGTTATAGTTCTCTGAACTGTATATGGAACTTAAAACCGAATTTTTCAAATAATTTTGAAGTATAAAGAGTGTCCCATTTTAATCGATCACACCTCATAACTTTGCTGGATGACAAACAATTGAAAAACCTCCAGAACAAAAGTTGTAAGGTTTTAAGGGGGCGGAACGATAATGACCTTGGTTTTGACCCTGAGATCAAACTTAGGGGTCATTTGAAGGTCAACTTCACAATTTCAGTTAGAAACCCGTTTTGTTTTATCCAGTATTGAAGAGTGCAGGAAATTTTACGTTCAAAGAAGTATTCTTGATCTTGGGTCAGATTGATCTCTAGGATCCCTTTGAAGGTCAAGTCAGTTTTCCAACTGAAATGTTTACATTTTATGGCAAGGGTTGATTCATTTTTGTGGCAAATTCCATGCAAACTACCGTGGTCATGATTTATGGTCTCTGATCTTGAGCCCTGGGGTCAAATTTAGGGTTCATTTCAGGGTTTGGATTTGGTTTTTCTATCGAAAGATTGGAAAGGAGGAAAATATTAAAAATGTATACTAGACCCTACGTCAGATGGACCTCTAGGGGTCCTTCAAAAACGATTTTAGTTCTTCAACTTAAACATCCAGTCCAATGTTGTGAGTTTTAGTTTTTGTTATGTAAGCGGTTTCGGTTTTGTAATGTTTCTGTTAATAAATATCTTTCCTCCGGTGTTTCTTGTAAAAATCTATTTATTCCTTCTGATATCAGAGTATTTTTTTCTTTCTTGAATTAAACTACCTTTCCAAAAATGTAATTTCGGATTCGGATACCATGGTTAATGTTTATCGTCTATCTTAACATTCAGCAGAGACTGTTACTAGATACTACATTAATTTTTCAGAAAAAGATTTAGATTTTTCTTCTTTGTTCAATCCATAAATAATGCCATTTCGTATTTCACTCAAAAGTTTTCGGTAGTAAATTTAAAATCCTACAATGAATTTACCTGCTGTCTAATCTGAAGTGTTTTTTTTCGAGATCTTGTTCTATATTTTCTACTAAGTGTTTTAATTTTACGCGGACTGTCATTTATGTGAGTTGTGAAAATATGTGCTGTGCATGTGAATTGTAATTGTAACCATACAGGACAATGATACAGGACAAGTGAGGTCGTTTTATTGTTGACATTGACCACAGTTTTAGGATAGCATCATATTTAGACCATATACTACATGGAGTAAGCACCGCGTATTAAAATGAGTAGATGCTGTGGAAAGAAAGGGCGATAGTTTGGGTACTCCCTCTCTTTCCACCCCTCCTCCTACCCTCTCTCTCTGATACTTGATTAACGTGCTGCTAGAGCAGGATACTCAAGCTAGAGAGTGGAGGTAGTTGCATTAGACAATCACGTCCCCGCGCGAGAGAGAAAGATGGCACCCAAACTATATCTTTTCTCTCTGTCACACGTCTACACTATTGCCGTAAGCGTGCTTCCTCCATGTAGTATATGCTCTAATGTTTTAGGGGAAGAAAGGCTGTCCGAGGCCAGAGAACAGTGCTGTCAACTGATTCAGATATGGGAATGTCTGCCTCAAAAAGAGGCAGTTTGTTACTTAAACTGTTGGAATACGGTAAAAAAGTACTAAATGTAATGGATACTAATAATAAATCAGATCTAGGGGCGTCGAACGCAGTGCCTTCTAGATCCTGATGGTCTACAACCGTTATTTGTGGATAAGTGTCAGCTATTAATTTGATTCATCTGAGCGTAGCTTATAAAATAAATGATTACAACTAACTCTTTGTGCATACATTAATAATTAATTGATATATAATACCGCGCAGAAAAGTCCATGCGGTTTATGTCACTTTTTTCGTTGTGTGTTGGGTTTTGTAAGAAATTATCTAGTTCACACTTCAAAACGCTAAGATAGAATTGTGCATTAACGATTTAGCAAGGTGGAACGAACTCTTTGTGGACAATACCCTCGGAATCGTAAAAGCAAATTGACATTGTCTTCACTTTGGCTTCTCCAAACGAGATTTTTTGGGTTTTGGCTTGTCTGACGCCTTCCACTCAGCACTTTGGCGCTTGGTTTCTGAAACATATAGAAAACACCACGTTTCATCACCAGTCACAATGTTGTAAAGGAAGTTGCACCGTGCACACACTTTCAGGTTGGCCAAATGTTCAACCAAAATGCGATAAACTGATGTTGAGGTGCTCAATTCCAATTCCAGAAATTTCATTGAAGATTTTGGCTGATATTTGATGAATTCATGCACAGTTTTGATGGAATCTGTGGTGGTCATGGATTTCGGTTGCTCATCGTTTATGTCCTCACGACCATCTTTAAACCACTCATGAACTCTGCCACAGGATAAACAATCATCACCTTAAACTTGATTCATCAATTGAAACGTTTCGGGAAAAGTTTTACCAAATTCAAAACAAAACTTAACTTTGCTCGATGCTCATCTTTGTACCGATGGATGACACAAACATACTGTCACTTCAGACTCAATAACTCACAGTGTTCATCCAAATGTCATAAATTTTGATAGTACGTCAGCAAAGGATCTACCTTGTCGACACATCTAATTGCCAATAGATGGCCTCACTAGAAATACCTATTTTTGAAAAGGCCTGTTTACATTGAAACGCACCTTGTATATTGAGTGATTCCAAAGAGGTATACAAAATTAGAAAAGCAAACGACATTCACAGATTCGGTATTCGGCTTTACTGCACTTTGCATTGACAGACCCCAGGGAAATAAATATTCCACCACTTCAATCTTTCATTTAAATTTAGGTCGTCCTCGATGTTGTAAATGTTTTAGCAGAAGCTACTAAATCATTCCTTCGCCTGGTGGAAGATTCATGGACTGGAAATACAGAAAAATATTTCCTTTCGGCTCGACTTATGCATGCAGTTGTTCAAAATGCTCCCGCAATTTGAACTGACGTGGAAATGGTAAATTGTTATTTATGAATTACTGCAAAGTGTGTTTTCAACTTAATGTATGATAAAAATATTTTAAGAGTACACTCGGTTCTTTTTGCAGATGAACATTATTTGTAATGCCGACGACAAGAAAGTCGTATAATAGTGATGGATATCATACTTTAAAATTGACGAAGAAAAAACTTACGAGCAATTACATGTTTGAGGAAATTAAATTATAATTGTATCTGAATATTTACAAAAATGGAGATTAAACAGATGATATTTTAAGATAATGTTGATGGCACAAACATGAGTTTAAAAAGACCTTATTGAGAACTTCTAAAAGAATGTAAGAAGTCTACCCAAGTATTGACAAATGGTGAAAGGGTAAGTAAGGATCAAATCAAATTGCCACTGCTATAGTTTGGAGCAATTTGAAAAAATTAGCTTGAATAAAGAAAACGGTGGGAAGTAATTAGTTGTGTAACGAAGTCTCTGAATGAAGAACTAGAAATAATGCGCATATTTGTTATATACATTTTGATAACTTCAAACAGCTATAATTTTGTTAACTTAAATAGAACACCCTGTATTTTTTTACTCTGTTGTATGCAGATTGAAATTTCCTTTCAAGCCGTATAAGGATTGTTAGAATTGCCGTTACTATTTTTAGAGATATTTACAATTTTCTATTTCTTGGACACATTTTCACGTATTATACCTAACCATAACCAGAAATACTCCAAAACAATTAAAATAATTTGACATTTGTCAAGTTACTTGTTAAATTATTGTTTTGTCTTTTTTTCGCTGAAAATCTAAATAAAAATGCCTGGGTGTCGTTTAAATTATACTTTATTATTTTAATTCATTTGTTATTTATGGAAAAAAGCCGCAGATTCTCTACATGTCTTTGAAATTACCTTTGTAACATTTTCCATAACAAACAAATTAAAATAATCCTCATTAGTATAATTTCAACGATTCCGAGGCATTTTTATTTAAATTTTCGGTAGAAACTATTCAGACACAACAATAATTTGACAACTAATTTCACAAATGTCATTTTATTTCAATTGTTTTTGGAGTGTTTCTGGTCACGGACAATTTGACAACAGGTTTGATATGCGAAAAACTGTCAAAAAATAGAAAATTGCAAATATCTCTAAAAATAGTCACGGCAATCCTAACAATTTTTATATGGCTTGGAAGGAAATTTCAATCTGCATACGACAGAGTAAAAAAATACGGGGTATTCCATTTAAGTTAACAAAGTTATAGCTGTTTGAAGTTATCAAAACGTAACAGCAAAATTGATACACCTAGTATTAAATGTTTTAATTTGTTGGTATACCATAACGTAGTGTTACACCCTTACCCTTTACAGGTACCAAAAATCCACTTGACATCACGCTTCTGAAAAGAGTTACTAGCATCTCCGCGGACCCTTGCATCTGTCAAATTTTTTCTTTAAAAATTAATATCTCAAAATCTATAACTCCTCAAATTTAACGTAGAATACGAAAATGCAATAATATATAGGGTGTCCCATTTAAAATAACGAAGTTGAAGTAGACTTCCGGTATAACAGGCAGTGCTAGTTCCAGATATTTTATTTGTGTTCGCCCTAGGGATATTGCCATGTTGCCAAATTTTCAAATTTTCCATAGTACTTTCTCAGATATCGATCGACGCAGTTCCCGGTGGGACACTCTGTATACAGAGGAATTATTTTTTCAACTGGATGAAGGATGAATTTTTATCTAAGTTAAACTAAAAATGGAAACAGCAGATTTGATTTGCAGGCTCCCGCGACATGTCGCTTTATACTTCAAAATATACCCTGAAACTCATTTTCTTCTTCATAAAGAGAAGAAAAATCGGAGGACGTGACGACTAGCACAAAAATTGTTCAATATAATTATTAATATGATACATTTGTAATTAAAACAATGTGGTACACTAATAACAGTGATAATTACACAGGCCCACAAACAGAAATCGAAAAGTCCTCTTTCCCAGACTAGAAGACCTTCATGTTTTTGGGGTCGAAAATTCCTTTTTTCAATCGGAACAAAGATACCATTTAAACTGGCGTACTTAAAAGAATTCTCGAACAAAACTAACCTGGTGCTTTTCTGCCTTCAATCTGATCCTTAATAAATAATGGTATGCTTGTTCCGACTGGAAAAAGGAAATTTTGGACAGATTGAGCCACTTCCGGTGGAAACCGGAAGTCGAAAATAACCCTATGAAAGAATGTATTCCGCTTAATAATGAGCATGGGTTTTTTAATATGAAAATTCATTTTCCGAGGTGAACGAGCTTTCACGGGAATCGGCACGAGGGTAAATTCAAAGATCATTTAGGAGTCAAAAAACGCATTTTAGAAAAAAAAATGTTTTAAACAAAAGTTTCACATTTTTCAGTATAGAATCGAAATCCTCAAAAAGAAATATTTTTTTATTTGAAAAAACTGATTTGCGGTCCGAATAGCTTACTTTCGCTCTGAACCGGTAGTTGAAAACATTTCAAATCGCAAGGTCTATCTACTACCAAGTACCCAAAACCATAATAATGTGTAATTTTACAAAAATCATTGCTGTATTCCTAATATGCAGCGCAAAGGGTAAAAATTCAACTTTCTGGGTCAAACGGCATTTTTTTTTGTCAAAATCAAATATTTTCTTTACATTTTTTTTTTAAATTAATTAATTGATGCAGATTTAGGGAAAATTATTGCGAATGTTATCATCTCCTATTTTGAGGGTGGAAATAAAGGATGAATAGGTGAAAAAAGTGAAAATCGATTTTCCTCGTTCAAAAATCTTATACCCTCGATAAATAGAGTGAAATTAAGACTGAATTGAAACAAGTTATGGAAAAATTAATGAAAATATTCTCATCCCTATTTTAGGGGTGAGGGTGTGGAAAAATGAAAATTAAAGAAAATATGCATAAAAGGTTTTTGTTGTCGCTGAACACGAATAAAACACTAAAACAAAAATCTCCTTTTCAGGAGCTGTTTCTATCATCCCCTAATTTAGGGGAAGAACTGAGTGGTGGGGGATTGAATAATAAAATTCACCTGAAATATTACCAGAGTCTTTCAATTTGCTGAACTTAAAAATATACAAATATAAAATTATAAAAATAATACGTGTACAATATATTGCGTTCAGAGTTGTAATTTTATTGCTTCGTTATAGGTAAAAAAACTGCGTTTTGACACAGAAATGAATGTTTGCTTACTGTTAGCATACGCATTTTCTTATAGTAAGCTAACCAATTCATGTAAAATATGTAATTTTTTTTATTGGCATTGAAGGGTAGAAATAAGAAGTGAGGATATGAAGTATCAAAAATTAACAAAACTATTATCGGATGTTTTTGATGTTCACTAAACATTAATCTGACATGTTTGTTTTATTATCCCCTATTTTGGATAGGGGATGCATTTAAAACACATCTAACTTATATTTCAGAATCATCCCCTATCTCAGAAGTGGCTTTTATTATCCTCTAGTTCAATGGAAGAAATATACATTGAAAAAAGAAAAAATTTAACAAAAATTTCGATTAAGGTGTTTATCATCGATGAGCACGAAACCTATCAGCATTTTGTTCATCATCCCCTATTTTAAGGGAGGAAATGAATCAAGCAAATATTTATTTTAAGATATTAATTTTTTAACCCTCAAGCTTAATTTGCACCCTTAACGAGGACGTAATGAAATACCTCCAGAAAGTAAGAGAGGATTAAATACAGTGATCTTCATCGAACCCCTTCCAATTACGGATTTTTGATTTTTGCCAAGTGATGAAAATCTCTCCACCCCTTATTCCTACCCTTAAAGCACGGACTAATAAAAAGGTACACTTAAAGTTTGATGACGAAAAAATAAACTTTTACGTATCTAGGAACTGCAAAAGGCTTCAACAAATGACTTCATTGACTTTTTACATTCCACCTCTAACCCCAAATTGTCATTTCCCTTAAGTAAGGGATAATGAAAAATCACCCTGAAATTTACAGATGATAAGAAAATGGTCTACCATGTTATTTAAGATCAGAGAATTGAAAGACTGGTAATATTTCAGATAAACTTTATAATTCAATCTCCCACCCCTCAGTTCTTCCCCTAAATTAGGGGATGATAAAAACAGCTCCTAAAAAGGAGTTTTTTGTTTTAGTGATGCTTTTATTCGTGTTCAGCGACAACAAAAACCTTTTATGCATATTTTCTTTCATTTTCATTTTTCCATGACTTGTTTTAATTGAGCATTGATGCCACCATAATGTGTCTTAATTCCACTGTATTTATCGATGATATAAGATTTTTGAACGAGTAAAATCGATTTTCACTTTTTTAACCTATTCACCCTTCATTTCCACCCCCAAAATAGGGGGTTATGACATTCGCAATAATTTTCCCTAAATCTGCATCAAATATGCTTTAATTAAAAAAAAATGTAAAACGATTCGTTAATTCTTCTTCAAGATATTTGATTTTGACATAAAAAAAATTCCGTTTGACCCATAGTGCGCCGCACTATAATTTATTTGGACTTAGGTATGGACAAAATTAAGTAGCGCCTCATAGAAAAAAGATAAAAAAATTTAAAAAACAGCCTTTTAAAGCTTAAGGGGAACAGATTAAGGGAAAAATAATCACACTTCACCAGCACCCCATCTACATCCTTAAAATTGAGCCTCAAAATTATAATTTTTGGAAAAAAATTTACATTTTTTGTTCTCTCGTTTGAAAAAAAATGTTTTTTCAAATGTTACAAAACATTATTTTATAGTTTTTGAGATGAGGAATAAGAATCCATTGTTAAAATTGAGCTAAAAAAATTTTAGAACCCTTAAATTTACGAATATTTAATTTTATGATGTTTTTAGCTCAGATTTCCGCTCTTATGCATCGATATGTTTGAAATTTGAACAGTAGGTGGGTAATAGCTCAAGAAACAAAATACAGCCTATGCTGACAAACCAATACTTTTTGAGTTATTTGCGATTGAAAACTCAATTTTCCAAATGAAAATTCATTTTTTCGGATATGATCTCAGTTCTGTTTATAATAATTTTTTTATGAAAAAATGAATTTATCAAAGAAATTGTATGGGACATTTTTTGCTTGAAATTAGTTGCTCTATCGATTCCCGTGATTATTTTGACAATTTATTTTCAACCCCTTCAAAGGGGTAGAAACCACCCCCTGGTAAAAATATATATCAGCATAGGGTGTAATTTGATTCTTGAGCTATTCCCCACCTACTATCCAAATTTCAAGCAAATCGATGCATAAGAGCGGAAATCTGATATAAAAATATCATAAACTGAAATATTCGTAAATTTAAGGGTTCTAAAATTTTTTAGCTCAATTTAAACAATAGATTCTTATTCCTCTTCTCAAAAACTATAAAAAAATGTTTTGTATTATTTGAAAATTTTTTTTTTTTAAACGAGAGCAAAAAATGTTAATTTTTTCCAAAATTATAATTTTGGGGCGCAATTTTGAGGGTGTAAATGGGCTGCTAGTGAAATGTGATTATTTTTCCCTTAATCTGTTCCACTTAACCTTTAAAATGCTATTTTTTATTTTTTTATCTTTTTTCTACGTGGCGCCACTTAATTTTGTCCATACCTAAGTCCAAATGAATTATAGTGCGCCGTAGGTCTAAAACAAAGGACTTTCAGACTTTGTGGCCATTCAGACTTTTAATACACGCGTTCAGAACTATCACATAACAAAGTTTCAACAAAATTTGCCGAAATCCACTTTTCATAAGGGTCTTTTCTTAGAACGATTTAGTGCGGAAATGCCTGTTTTTGATAGTGGCCGTAGGGAAAAAAATATATAATTCCTTTACATGATTATTACGGCATTGTCCCGTTTCAAAAATTTTTCTGACAAAATAAAACTACAATTTTCCACCGAATCCAAAGCAAGAGGTTCAACTCGATGCCTCTGTCAGCCGCGCATTTGTTTAAAAAATCGCGCGCTTTGTCCTCACAGCCCAATTAATTGTCAGAACCGCTCTACGTGACAGCTTCAATCCCCCCTCGAATTGCAATTTTTGCAGATGCCGAATTCCCCAATAACGGCCCCGGATAAAAAACGCGCCCTTACCGCAAAACGTGCCTAAATGAGTACCAGGGTGGACGGTGGAGCGGCCATTGTTCGTTTCATTTTCGCCGCTACGGGCGGCTGTCAGTTTTTCCCTGATGCATGTCCGGGCTTTAAACAACTTGTCATCGTGTCAGAATTTTCATGATTTAGGGGTTCATTTATCACAGTACATCCATCTCGTTCAATAGCTCGTCCATCATCTCCGGTTTCGCCGGTGGCGACCGCGTCGGCCTGTTGTGTGCCGGTTCTCCATTCACGAACACGCATCTGGATAAATGAGCAACACGCGTACAATGTGGCACCGGAATTGACCGGAGGCGCATTGTCATTGACAACAATGCGCTGCTGAGCTACGCTCACCGATATTGTTAATCTGATAGTATGTATTTACTTTTTATTTATATTATTGTTCTTTAAGGCCACGATTTGCATATAAAAAATTCATAATGTAGTTGCTTAATCGTAAAATAACAGAATACTATAGCCAGCGACCTGTAACAAAAGCCAGGACTTGTGATAAATTATCTGTTAGTTCTCGGGACGAATGGGTCAACTCAGTCAATAATAATTATTGAAAAATTAAGGGTTGTCAAGTAGGTTTAGCGTCGCCATAAAGTCGTTGAGAAACTGGTGCCTCTTGTCACTGGGAATAATAAATTTGCATCGCAGTCCTTCGGAGAAGGCCTCATGAAATTTAGCAATGATTTTGAACAAGTAGACTTAGATTGTTGGGGCCATGTATTGGGCATCTGGTATCGACTAACTGCGTCCCTTTAGCATATGGTGAAGGTAAAAATAGATATTTCTAATAACGCGCAAAATATATTCGAAGAGACGTAGGAATTCCAAGATATTTAAATAAGTTGTGAGGAAAATAATAATAGATCGAATAGCTGGTTTTTAGGCGGATTTTCTAAGCTATAAGAATAGATTAAATGAGATTGACTAATCCGTCCCGTGTTGCTATCCGGAGTCACAAGAGGAAGGTGTAGGGTTACTTGTAAGTTCAGTTTAGTCACAAAATTATTCATACAATTGTAAATTCAGCCAATTAGGTATTAACATGGTACAGTTAAGCAATTTCAACCCCCGATACTTATTAGGGATCCCGCCAATAAGATAAGAGCCAAAACTTCTGTACCAAAGAAATGGGCGTGTCGAAGAGAGGTGTCGAATTCAGGAGAGATCCGAAAAAAGGCAGTTTCTCCTTGGATTCCACACTGTGCACTTTTCTTAATTTTAGAGTCTCGGGTTAATTTAATCATGAATAAAGTCTTTCTTGCTATGAATTCGCGTCGAGTTCCCTGAATCTCGGATTGCGTTATCGCGTGTAAATTAATTAATAATGTTCTTTGTTTTTATTGTTATTAAAAATCATCCTCGAAGTTTTGGTGTTTTCTTGCTCTTCCAAATTAAGTGTCCATCGAGTGAGAGTGGAATACCCTGTACAACCAACACCTAGATTATACTCTTCATAAGCGACGTACGATAAATGTCTAAAATTGATTCTCTGAACGTACAAGATTTCTATGTTCCCACGTATCAATTAAAGTGTAGACGATAATTATACACTCCCTTTCGAGAAGTAAATGGTACACTCTTTTGCAAGTTAATGTCGTTATGATACTGGTCATACCGGTAGATGGTTAAATAAAGAAATAACCCCTCAGGTTACAGCTCCAAGTGGTTACACCGAGAACTATTCCTTAAATGCGGGAACTTTAAAGCATAAAGTACCTAGATATGTTATCGGAATCTAACAGAGTTCTCAGTATATTTTCACTGTTGCATTCTATTCAACTGATGACTCTATTTCCATTTTCCATTAATCAAGTTGATGGTATAAGATGAAGATATACCTGCATTGCGTACTCAGTGCAAAAGTGAAAATAAATCTACACTCATAAAAATTTTATATAAAATTGCAGACTTGAATTGAATTGCAGAGGTATTTAGATGACAAGTAGGTAAAGTAAAATCACATCATACAAGTAAAGTTACCCAATATCTAAATTTATGTTATTGATATATGTATATTTACGACACCTCAAGTGTAATTTTACTAAGAAACATCAAAAACACGGCATAGTATTTTTAAGAAGGAAAAAAATGTAGGTAGTATTGTGTTAAAATTTCTTTTGATGACATTAAACTGAATTAGTGCAAAATTAAACAAAATTTAGTGCAAGTTCACATAGGTCTTAAATAGTAAGCTACAATCTGAATATCTGTGTGTAAAAGTTAGGCAAACTTCAATATGGTTATTATCGATGTTTCTCATACTCTTCAATAACTTTAAATGAAGATATACCGTGAGATTTATATAATTTACACAATGTCATATTATTTACTTACTTTAATATTTATTTAAAA
This sequence comes from Anoplophora glabripennis, assembly GCF_000390285.2. NCBI lineage: Eukaryota > Metazoa > Arthropoda > Insecta > Coleoptera > Cerambycidae > Anoplophora > Anoplophora glabripennis. The sequence continues at coordinate 218,418 of NW_019416341.1, read as the reverse complement.
TATTATATTTATGTACATAAAACACTGTGCTTATTATTACACCACAAATGAATCTAAACATGGCCACTGAACAACTAGCACAGTTCCCTAATCACGCGCAGTAACACCACACCGGATGAATCAAATGATTAATCTGATTGGTTGAGCCAAAGCAAGTCATGTCAATTCACACTTTTATTCGTACATTTGAATCAAATATAGTAAAAACACATACCTAAAGGATTTGGAATAATACGTTCTAAAATGTAAATATACAACATAAAAGGTAAGAATACATCGCAAAAGAACGAGTAATTTTACATTCATATACATTTTTTTGTATATACTTAAACACCATAGGTATAAAGAGGTATATTATGATTCACTTCTCGGTATTCATAGGAAGTCTATTATATGGCACCAGTTTGAATCAAATTATTTTCTAGACGTATACAATCGTCGATGTTCTCAATGTTTGAGCATATTTTCAAGTCATCAGCATATAGAAGGTAATTAATATCTAAGTAATTGGTTATATCATTGATAAAAATGTTGAACATTAGGGGCCCAAGAACAGATCCCTGTGGGACTCCAGACGTGGCTGAGCAGTGCACAGACTTACTCTCTTTTAGTAGGGCTCTAAAATCTATTTGACAAATAAGATTCAAATAATTTTAATAGGGAATTCGAGAGGCCAAATTTGTTAAGCTTTGATGGTAACATTTCATGGTCAAGTCTGTCGAATGGCTTCAAAAAGTCTGTGTAAATATCAGCCGTTTGCAATTGTTTATCAGTAGATTAAGCTACAAACTATGTGACTGTTATTAGGTTAGAAGTTGTTGATCTACCTTTCATAAATTCATGCTTATGAACTGAAATTTTCACGTTAGTTTTTCTTCTAAAAACATTTGAATTACTGGACTTAAATCAGGCAAATTGGGAGGCCAGTCAGTTCTATACCTTCTTCTAATGTGCATAAAGGCAAAAAGATCTCCCACCGTTCAAAATGGTTTGCATCGCTGAAAGTACTCCCAAAGTAAAACTAGTTGGTCTTGGTTCGAAGAGCAATAGCACCCAACACTATGACACCTACTCATTGATCTGCTGGACAGAATTTGGATACTGTTGTCAATCTAAGCATATAAATTATATTTGGGTAATTTCTCTTTAATTCATATCTTGCCTCAGTACAATATGAAACAGTGCCAGTTAGTTATTCCACCATTTTACTCAAAAAAGTGTGTTAGCTATATTTATTTAAATAACAACTCAGATATTTTTATTGATAATTCAAATTCTCAATAACTTATTCATAGCCAATGAAATAGGTATATTTTATAGCTGGAAATTGTGTTGACGAATCTAAACATGTTGATTTTAATTATTTTGTTCAAAAATTGCATTACGCCTGCATCGCAGACGCCAGAATCGAAAAGTTTTGATTGAATTTTGGGAACGCCGCTTTGGAATTCAATTTTAGAGTCAATATTTTCAATGCGTCTGCCGCCATTATTTTCACCATGATCGGTGACTGACATGCCCGTATACGGGTATCGCTATAGTGCAAATTGAAAATTTTTGTTTAAAAAATTCAGTCGAAAGTACAGGATATTGTTTGGTACGTCAAGTCACGAGTCCGATACAAAATTTCATTAGCCCGGTTGAAAGCTTGGACCGTGTAAATACATGGCGCAGGCAAATAATAATGACAACTTTGTTATAAAAATATCGACTCATTGTATGAAAGAGAGAAGTGGTGTACCTCATATAAATGAACCATGATTCTTTAAAATTTATGACAGCTTCACTTCATTAATAACTAAACTGAAACGTGGTTGTATTTTATTATTAAAAGTATTTAGGGCGATTCACAAATTATGGACATCACTAAAGAGTTGTGATATATTCGCAAAAAAGAGTTTAAAGTGGTGCTCTAGAAATAAGTGCCCAAATTGTAACCATACAGTCATTGAAAGTATACATTTTTTTCAAAAGCCTCTGAGTCTCGATGATAACATAATTTTTTTAAATTGTAAAGTTTTGTTACCCGCCACTGCTAGGGTTGTCAGCTGTCCTGAATTTCAGTGGACGCCCTTTCATTTGACCTAATTTTATTTATCAATTATTGTCCTTGTCCTTATCAAAGTCCTTTTGCAGAACGCCAAGTGTCCTTAATTTTATATCTTTGTATATTATTCTAAAAAGATTTTTTAACAATCCGGCAATCGCCAATTTAATTTAAAAAAGTTATTTTGTTTGTTTTATATCATAACTAGCGTTTACCCGCGGCTTCGCCCGCAGAGTGATAGCAAATCTTTCTCTCGGGTAAATAAATATAGAAAATCTTTCGTAAAAAATATTTTTTTTAATAAAAAGTATCCTATGTTACTTCTAATACCTCCAAGAATATGTGTACAAAGTTTCATGATGATCGGTTAAGTAGTTTTCGCGTGAAAGCGTAACAAACAAACATACATTCACATTTATAATATTAGTAGGGACGTAACAAACAAACTTACATTATTAGTAGGCTTCGCTCGCGGGTATATAAATATAGAAAATATTTTGTAAAAAAAATTTTTTTAATAAAAAGTATCCTATGTTACTTCTAATACCTCCAAGAATATGTGTACAAAGTTTTATGATAATCGGTTAAGTAGTTTTCGCGTGAAAGCGAAACAAACAAGACATTTATAATATTAGTAGGGATATATAAATGTTATCTCCTCATTCTCATTTAATTTGTTATATTGTATGTATGCATGTTTACATTTTTAGTTAATCTCAACTCAAACCAATGAACATTATTGTTTTATTTGTATTGTTTAAATTTAAAATTGATTGCGCATTTTGTGGCAGATAAATTTTAAAACGTTGAAGAAAAATGTAGTTTTATATGCACTCACGTTTTATTCAAATATATTTTTGGTTGATTCATAAGACAAAAATAAAAATATTCTTTAATTTTTTGCCTCTATTCTGGATTTTTTAGATGCTTTCTCATGAAAATAAGAAAATAAAAGTCGACAACCCTAGCCACTGCAGTGTACATCGAAACGTGTTAATGAATTATTAATAAACAAAAACAAAAAATGGGAGTTAACATTACTAACTAATTTTTAAGATAATGAATTTGTTCCACAAACACAGGCATATATTGCTTTGATCTTTCTGTAATTTATAAACAGCTCATTAACGTTAGTGTAATTTCTACAAAATGCCGTACAAAAGTACCTATAAGATTTCGAAAAAGTTGCATCTCCGGGGCACCTTGTATTTAAAAACATTATATGCCTGGACGACTGTAAAGAGTCCATTAAAATTTGTCGTAAGTCTTTTGCGCGTGATATCAGGAGGTATGATTTGACAAAAGCAAATTTATTCAGTATTACTATGGTTTTTATAGTGCTCCTATTATCATGGTTTATTGTTTATATCATGTTTTATAATTGTTTTTTTAATGTTATTTCAATATATGATGAAACAAAACAAATGCATTGGCAGTATTTCAGCTGTACGCAAGCAGAACGTTTTCCGGGTACATATGTATCAATTATCGCTACCTTTAATGGTGGTTCAATGAGAGCATGAAAGAGAAAATCTCGTATAAGTACTAGGCAAATGGTTTGAAAAGTGTCTGGCGTGTCTCAGTCAACAGCGTGGCCCATATTATACATTATAGGGCTCATTTGTGTTCCTATCATGTATAGTGTGTTCTATTACTAGTTCCAGCGGATTTTCCGTTACTGTAAGGTTTTGTTATTACAAAATGCTCAAAATCGCCGATTTACATCTAGTATGTGTAAATATTAAATCAAATTGTTTGAAATAATTTCCAAAGGTAACATTGCAACATGATCATATTTGATACGATCAGATATAATTTTAGCTATCGAAAATTGGGCTTCGGCTTCATAACTCCAAATTTCCGGATTATTAAACCAAAACGGTGGTAATTTTATTTGAGCCATAGAATAAACATGTGTAGTAGTAGTAGTTTATTTAAATAGAAAATCCTATTATTCACAAAACATTCCTATTGACAGAACAAAAGAATTGATAAAAATACAACAAACAATAGTCATATCACAATAGGTTCATTTAGACACACATTTATTATCAAATACCACAAAATTCACAACTATATCACAAGAATTTTAAAAGTTTTCTTTTAGAGGTTATAAGCTTATTACATACATACTTTAACTTCATTCGGTAAAGAGTTATATTCAATTAGGCCTCGCACGAATAATGAGTTCATACCCTTTCTGGTATTAGATCTGCTATATAAAAGTTATTTGCACTTCTATTAACGTACTCATGAACTTCGTGATTAAACCTGATGAACTGACTGAAATAACTTGGCATCAACCCAAGGTTATATTATGCTGATTATTTTAAAGATGAAGATCATTGTAAAGAACGTCAACCTTTGATTACTGATTGTCACCGTAACATCTCCAACTAGTGACCAATAAGTAACCTATGGCGGAAATTTCGAAAAAAAACGAGTTAACTGAAACACGAAGGAACTTTGTACTAAGACAAAAGTCGATCTTCTGAACGACCCTAGGTTCCCCCATCCACGGTTAAAAGGTTATCCATTATTTACCGGACACCCTGTATATACACTACATATGTTAGTTACAGATGAAGTTATACGAGATGGGATAAATATGTTCACAACAGACATGTTTGGAAACTCGAAAATTTGCTTGCAATTCAATGGGACCATGTCCAACATGGTTTTCCTTGAATGTTTGTACTGAGATTGCCGACGACGATTTAATCGAGCTTTTCATATCGCCAAATCAAAAAAAAATTCAGTATCTCGAACTTCTTCGAAGTCATTTGGAAGATGTATCCTTAGTGGTTCGACAATCAATGTGATTGTATACGACCTTACAGATTACCTTAATGACTTCAAAAAGTAAGGTGTACTGGGTGAGGAGAAGGAGTAGCACGCCCTTTTGAATAAAAATCTCAAGACGTTTTCTATGGGGAGAATTAAATAATTAAGTTATCGCACTGAAGTGGAAATTATTGATAATTTACGTGAACATATTACAGTTGTTGAGAAATAGTTACGTTTACTTAATTTGCCATGGAATGGAATATCATTTATATGAACTTGTTTTTATAGATTCTTGAATGAAAACTGTACATGGAGTAAACAAATATCTACTGTAGTACTACAGCAATGTCTTTTGGCCAATGTGCGCAAATCAACATACAAATTCTAATTAAAACTTACGTAGATATCCGAAAAACTGTTCAAATATCAATTCCTTTGCATCGTTGAAAGATGACAAAATCCTTTAAAGTAAAGAGTAAAGAAATAGTATTGACAAATCTCTCGTGATTTCCTTTCATTTTTTTGGTACAAACATTTTCGAAACGAAATTAAATACCTACTTATCTGTAATAGACAAATTTTTTAACTCCCTTTTATACCCTCGTCCGACCAGAGTTATCGGCAATTCTAAAATCAGCTGGATGAAAAATGAGTCGATGATTAATAGTCCCAACGACTAATGTGGGATCAGGCAGAAATTCGTTACGAGAGTAAAAATTCGAAACTCACTTATGTACAATACTAAAACCGCATGGAAATAATAGAAGTAATGTGATATAAAGCGTCTACTGACAGATATTGTCTATATCAATTATACATCGCCATAGTAACTAATCCTAGCTTACAAATGATGAACAAGTGACGTAAATATAATGAAAGAAACCATCATAATAAAACTTCCAGACATTTTTTTCCAACTGATACTTTATTTCACAACCCTAATGTACCAACGTTAATTAGATGATGTTCAGTGCATTGTCTGTTAATGTCTCGCGGTCATTGAATTTTGATCACGTAGGCTCATTGAAATAGATGAAATTGAAAGCATTGTTAGCAGTACATAGAAGTCAGTTAAATACACACCACATTTAAATATAGCTCTCTTTTGGCTGGTAGTGGTAACTCGATTGAGATTTTCGTTGAAATGTTGTATTCAGCTTGTATTATTTTTAATAATTGTAAAATTCTGAATCTCTAAATACCGAAATATAATATTACATGTACAAATTAAACATATGCTGTAGACATCTTTTCTTGTCAATTTTTTGCTGAAATGACTTTTTAAGAGGACTCAGAAATTCTACCACAATTCTAAACAAAACAATATTCACCACATTACGTATGAATAAAAAATAGTTATTTGTTTAACTAGGCAGTAATGTATAAGGTTTAATGACGCGGCTGGTATATAATAGACGAGGCGCAGCCAAGTCTATTAAATCAGTCAAGGCAGAACATATTTTACTTTACTGCCAAGTTAAACACATAATTGTTTCGCCGATCAATTTTAATTGTATCATAATATCGAACAAAGCTATTTATTTTATATTATTCAAATTGTATGATACTTCTTTCATGAATAATAATAATTTCATCAGGTCGTCTGTGGTTGCTGTGAGGCGAGCATTATTAACTTCCTTAACTGAGTACACATAATCGCCATATTGTTTCTATATAAATCCATCAAAATAACGATTTACTATTTGAGATGGAAGAATTCACATTAACTCCGTTAGAAATGATTGAATTAGCAAAGCAAATGCAAATGTAATTTATTAACAAAAAAATCGAAGAAGATATATCAGCAAAGATATAAAAAATTTATTGATTTTCGGTCTGAGAATAACATTGGTATATTTTTCCGAATTAAACAAAAGTACGAAATCTTCTTCATTATGGTCAACATAATTATTACGCGATGCTCAGAGCTATTTTAAATGGCCACAACAACATCGATATTGGAAAGTATTTAAAATTAAAAACATTTTTGAAACGGCAGTCGGATGGATATCGTGCTAAAAAATCACAGGTTTTAGAAAATGTGACGATATATTATTTAGGTACAAAGGTAATTATGTATAAACAAAATAATTTTGTAAACGAAGAATAATGACTATTATTATTTTAGGTGGCAATGATTTTTGCGATATCTGGGGCGTGTCGATGTGATGAATTACTTCAAATAAAAATTGGAGATATTTAAGATATGGGAAATAGATTGCTGATCACACTGTTAATTACAAAAACAACAAAAAAAGATCCATTATTGTAAGCGAATACTTAGACATGGGTATATTGGAAATTAGTCCTGTTGGTAGAGGTTCGACCTGTGTCAAACCTTGATAACCCGGAAATAACTACACAGGCCTACTTTAAATGATGAGTACCATAACAGGTTAATTTTCTGACAAAGTATTTTATCAGGAAAAAAGTTATTAACAATTTAATCGTGAAAAATTTTTTTTTAGTAGTTTTCTTTAAATAACTCAGCGGGATGACTTTGTACGAAAAAATTCTTAGGACATGATTTTGTTCGTAATAAAAATAGCTACAAAATGCCGGTGGTCGATTACGAAATTTGCAATAACAAAGCCGTGAGATTGAAAAAACGGTATAAAACGTCAATTTTTTAAAGTTGCTGTAAAAATGTCAATTATAAACAAAAAATGATAAAACTTTCGAAAATTATAGTTCAATATATATACAATAATGACGCTAAAGCCGAAAATCAGGAGAGCAAAACTTTTTTTTCTACAGGGTTTTATACATCCATCGGCATCTGAAACTCGAAACTTTGCCAAATTTGTTGGAAGTTGTGTTGACACTTGAAATTTGGTATACACATAGTGTAAATATGCAAAAACTAAAACCAATTTGCAAAATTCAATTATCTTCATTTTTGCAGTTTTGGTAAGGTTTTATACGTCACCCTAGTTTTATACGTCACCGTCTTTTTAATTTTTGGACGTATATTTATGTATATTTATAAAATATTCCATTACGGTAGATTAGCACAATTACCTACAATTTAAAAAAATATATTTTCATCGTTTAGATCCTAAGCTACTTAACATTTTGCGCCTGTTAGCCATATTCGTACATTATTCAACATATCAACATAAAACAAAAACATGGGGGGTAAACCTTTGCGCCTTTTTTTGTACTACAAAGCAGAAAAATGTAGTTCGCAGCCATTTGGCAAGAATACCATGAGAAAAATTTCGAGTGTAGTAGCTTCGTATTTAAAATTACCTGATGCTACATGTTATACTGGTCACTGCTTACGAGGATCTTCAGCGACATTACTGGCAGATGCTGGTGTGGATATCACGACAATAAAGCGTCATGCTGGTTGGAAATCAACGACAGTCGCTGAGGGTTATGTCGAGAACTCCATTGAAAATAAGACCAAAATTGCTAATCAGGTTTTAGTAGGTACCACTACTAGCGCAATCACAAAAACTGTAAATGTAAGCGAAAGTAATATTCCTTCTAATATTAATTTTGAAAATTGTACAAATGTAACATTTAATTTAAATGTCAATAAATAATTTCAATGTTATCTTTTTTTT
>NW_019416341.1:196769-206453 GCF_000390285.2 Anoplophora glabripennis | reverse complement strand
TGGAGGATAACACTGAAGATAATTAAATTTTATTTCACTTGTTGAGTAGGTGTTTTATACAACCCTAAAAACCTTGCTATTGAAAAAATAAAACTTGTTTATTTGGTATGGCTGGATTCGGTTTTCTATAAGCTTTTCAACGAGCCCCCTAATGCCTTATGTTTCCATTTGAAAAAAAAAGTAGGGGTGGCTGGGGGTTAGGAGGTTGAAGAAAAATTAATTATTATATAACCGAAAGATGGGAAAAAATCAAAATCAGTTAACGTGTTTCGGCGTTTTAAAAAAAATAACTCATACAAAAGATATGAATTTTATTCCGTACTTCTGGCCATCCCTGTATGTGCAGTGAGTACAAACATGATATATGAGACAGACAGATAAATAAATTCTATGAAATTCTAAACACGATTTTTGAGGGATCGATAGCAAACAGAAAAACAAATTATGTTGGTAAAGTTAAATATCCTTATTTTATACTTAATTGAAATATATTGTTATGATTTAGTGGCTTGAAAACTTAAAACATACCAAAATGGGACCGCATTATAAAATTATTCAAATAAATAAAAATATTTAACTATAGTATAGCATAATTTGACACAAAAAGGATGTGGATTACAGAATTAAGTTAAATTAAGGATATTTTATATATAAATTAAGTTTGTAATGATATAAGTATTAAATTTACTAGATAAAACGTTTCAACAGTCAAAATTGTGACAAAAATTGAATTTGCACATTAAATAACTATTAAAATGCACTCATGTATCACAAAAATGTTAGAAATAATAACAAAGAACCGTTTTGTAGGGTTAAATAACAAGTAAAGGTCCAGGCATCAGCACATTTAAAAAATATCAGAATTTTGACAAGTTATCGACGGAAGCTAAAGATGTTTTGCACATAAAGAAGTAACATGCAATAAACCTGGTATATAAGTAAAGAACAGTATAACTGTGATCAGTATTTATGTGTAGAATTAAACCTGAGCCACTGAAAAAGGTTTCATGTATCGTTAAATGTTGACATTTTGTTGTTCCGTTAAAATTTGTAAATTTCTAGTTTTATAACTGTTGTAAAACTACAAAATAGTATGTGCAGGGTGTAAAAGACCTTCATAACTTCATAAATTGTATTTAGACTCCAACCACAGTTCAAATTTCTGTGTAGACTTTTAAAACTTCTCGGTGAACAGGGAACCTAAAAATTTTCATGCGTTTGGTTTCAAAAAACAGGTAAAGACTGTTTAAAATGTGAAAAAGAGGGAGTAGTAAAGACATTCAATGGACAGACATGCAGAGAATTAAGCTGTATATCGAAATTTAGCTACAATTTGCAAAAATAAGTAAAAATAGGTCATAATTTAAGTTAACCTAGAAACATGCTACTGGTATCAAAAATTGTAAATAAATTCAAGGAATCTGAATATGTAAACATCATGCAGCATAAAACATGTTAAAAGTCAATATTTTGAAAAATAAAATATCGTAAATGTTTAGGTGAAACGGTTTTTTTGTTTTAACGGCAATAAAACCAAATGCCGCGCTCATCGCAGCCAGTCTCTCATGAATTCCTGAAGCAACAACATCGTCAATTTAAAAGTTTACCTATCCAGTCATCCATGTGGAGAAATGTTACTGACAGCTATAAAATGTCAAAAGTCCAAATCACACATTTTACTGAAATGCCATAAGTCTAAAAATTCATCGAGATCTACAATCAGTAAATAAAAGTGCAACATCAAATTTGAACCGGTCATAATTAAAAGTGAATAAGTGCGACCTAAAAAAGTGTAGTGCATCTTCGATTGGAGTTATCCTGTCAGAGTACGTCCAGAACGAGATTCCGGATTTCATCGTGGGATTCTACCACCAAGGCTATCCAAGGATCGTATCGAAATTCCATGTAGCAGATACAACCAACGTTACAAGACAACGCATCGTAAGTTGTAGACACACATAGGCCAATATAAGTAAATGTACAAATTTGAATTCAAATCGAAAAATAATTAAATTCGTAAAAATTTTGTACATATGCATATGACAAAACTAAAGTTGGAGTGGTGAGAATCCTAAAGAAACACGCCAATAATGACTTTGCCTGATAGCCACAGCAATCAACATCTTGTTTTCATCGCCTACTTAACTCAAACTTTTAAATCCGTGACTGCTACGCAAACCAAAACATGCAGGCCTGCAAATATTGCAATTTTTCTCAAGAATGGCTTCCTCTAGGCGATTTTCTCAAGAGACAATATTTTTCTTAAATAAAACGACATTTTCAATGTTGCTGTCCGTTTTAAAAAAATACGACCACTATAAAAATTTTGACCTATAAAAGAGAGAGGTAATCGGAGAAAACTATCTCCCAGTATATCGATTTGACAAAAGCTTTAAGAAACAATATGCCATTTTAACGCGATCTGTAAAAGGGTTATGAAGTTATTAATTAAATTAGTTTTATTTTTGACAACTTTGGAAGCCTATTCGTATAACTTAAAAACTAAAAAATTTTTATTTAATTTTTTTTTTCGTAAATCGTATTTATTTAACGTCGTTCTTTACATTTTTTTGTATTTCTATACATATTTATTATCTTTAATCTATAGAGGGATGATTTTCTAACGCAATGTAAAATTCTTTTTGTTTTGTATAATATCACGAAATATTCATGCACGAGTAAAAATAAAAGCTGTTTTCCATTGTCAATTTTGTATTATGTTGCCCCGACCCTTTATTGGTGTAAATAATATTTAAATTTAAACATGAAGCCAGTAATAATTCATATTCCATAGCAGAATTTAATTATTAATACATTTTAATAAATGAATTCATGTAAAATAAAATGCTAATAAAGATTATTAGTTTCATGTTATGCGCTGTGCACATATTTGTATCGATATGGTTCATAACAGCTAACCTTTGTTTCCAGTATTTTATATAATTTTTTATTATAAGCTGCAGCCCATGTTCATTTACCTTTTAGGTCTTTGTTGACATTTTTTTATAAAAAAAATCAAAGGAACACTATATGTGTTACATGTTTCGATTTAACATTAAATCTTTTTCAGAATTACAAGAAGATTTAAAATTAAATGCAAACTTCAATACAGCACAAAAGCTCATTTTATTTTACCCTTCAAACCGACAAATGAACTAATTTTTTGGTGAGTATAGTTTTGACACTACTATATTGAATAGTTCCAATATAGTTATCCAATGATAACATTGTACGCTCCAACAGAAATGATATAATACAAATGTCTTTTTCCAATTACAATTTATTTTAAACTATTGGGTGTTTTATTCTTTCTTATAAAGGATATTCCAAAAGTAACCCAGGATTTTAATTGTGCACCAATTTCATTCCAAAGAGTTGGCAACTTTGTGCATTCAGGGTCACATGTTGTAGTAAACACGTTGCGATTGGACAAAATGAGGTTTGTTAAAATTGATTACAAGTACAGAGAGTGTGTAGCTGCGACTGTGCGCAAATTGCGAGGAATTTTCGTTAGAAGGAACGCCCCGAATAAATCAACTGTGAAAGTATTAGTTGTCAAATTTGAACAAACAGGTACGGTTGCACACAATAAAAAAACAGTCCGCAATTAAACATTTAAAAAACACATTGTAGCGGATTTTAACAAAAGATCTGCATCTGCAGAAATTGAAACCATTTAAATAACTAGAGGCAAAAAAGTCAAAATTTCTATGAATAATATTGACTTTTTCGTTTATTTTGAGTTTTAATTTCAGAAAACAGTGTGACTTTTGTGATAAAACACCTCAAAAAAGTTTCGTTTTCGACACACAGAAGTTAAAAAATACATTTATGTAAATAGTTCTTTGAAGTAAATTAATGAAACCTGGGGTAATGGCAACTAATTTAGAACAAATATTTGATGGGATACTATAAGAATATGTTAACTAGTTGCGGAGATGTTGGGAATCTCTAAAGTACCCAGAATTTCAATTTCTATGAAAGAATTTCTTTCATTTCAGTCGAAAAAACCAACCATTTTTGCATAATTATTTTTAAAAATTTAAAACAAGCCCTTGATAACTATAAATGACTCTATTTTTAGAAAACTCGAAAACTATTCGTTTAAAAAAATTATAGTAATTATTGCGAGAAATTAAATTAAATTTTAAGTATATTTTAATTATGAAAAATTACTGAACTGGTAATTTAAATTTAATAATAACTGTCTAAAATATTTGAGTTGCTATGCTAATGATTTCTTGTAAACTTGTATATATTTTAAATTATATTTCCTACAAAAAAGTCCTACAAGTTTTTTATGAAATGAAGAAATTTGGTAATATTTTCGACTTATTCGACTATTTTTAATGTTTATTTTAATTTTATAAAGATTATTCTCGATTTCAAATGTGATGTATTTTTTAACATTTCTACACTATCTCTAAAACAAATCGTTCTGAGATCTGTGTTTATAAGTATGTACATTTTTTCTTATTTTGAGGGAAGTCCAGGTTGATATTTCCTTATGCATGCACCTACTCAAAAAGACAATCGATATCATCATATATCTATTTTTTCGGAACTAAATTAAACTTTCTCAAATTATTATAAAAAGTGTGTTCCTTCAGTTTTGAATATGTATAGACACGGCAGATTTTATGGAAAATTTACCGCTACTTTATTCCTTACTTTGACAAGTTCCATGTTCTCTAAACATTATTAGCATTAAGTTCAGTAAATGTCTGTTAGGAATATTATCAAAAAATAGTTCTATTTCTTTAAAGCGTTTAAGCTTCGGTGTTGTCGAAATCTCGAGCACTTAATATTTAGCGAAATATGAAGTATCACAATGGAAGATCGAACTACTGTTAGATTTATGGTCTACGAGAGACAACGTGACAGAATATTAAGCACTTTAGAGAAATTTCAGCGATTGTCATGTGAGAGAGGATGAATGTCGGGCGGTAAATTGATATTCGCAAAGACTCAGGAAGACAAGGGAAAGCCCTGGGCTGACAAGAAAATCACATGAAAGCTCTAAGATATTCAGATATTCAGTTTCAGTCATTAGGAACATTCAATAAAAAACAATGCCGTATAAAGCGGATCGTGAAACAAAGAAAATTTTTAACTCAATGGGACCGCAATAAAGTCCCCCGATATAACTTTTCTTGTTATTTTTGGGATGACGGAAAATACTTCCCCTCAGCATTTCGGAATACTTATTTGTTATTGCTCGGATGTAAATTTGATCATTTGCGGGATTTTTTTTTATTATTATTTTACAGATAAAATGTCAATATAGTCAAACTTGAGGTACTTTTTATACACAGTAAATAGAAGCAATTTTACGAACAATGTCTTACATAAAAATCGTAAAATAGAGATGATAAAAAACGATAGCTCCTATTACGATCCTGGTATATTTATAAAAATTGTTCAAAGTGATAAGGAAAAAAATCACAAGGATCACCTCATTGTTGGGTTGCACAGATCAGATAGACTGAACGAGCGAGTGTCACTGGTAGTCCGTCGGAAGTTCAGAAGACGCTATTGGTTGTTAATGAACACTTGTAGCAAACATCTCGTTTATTTTTTTACTGATTTAACTAACCATGGTTAAATGTATAGTAGATAAATGTTCTAATAGAAGTGAACTAATGATATTGTGGGAAACAAGGACTCTGCGACTTACTTGTCGCGTCTAGTGTTGAATTACAACCCCAATATCTAATAAACATCTAATATCATTCGTCAGCACCAGTATCAGACATCAACCCGTTTTGAACTTATTTGTTCACATCAGTACGTCATAGGTGAGACAACCGACGAACGATTCAACAATTTCAATGATTATCTAGCGACATGTGGGTGATATACAGTGTGTTTCAAAATGATGGAACAAAATTCATTTTTTTTCCAGAACAGATTTCAAAAAATCGCTGAAACAGGCCAATTAGCAAATAGAAATTGTCACTTTTCTGCAATATTTTCTATTTCTTTGAGTCTGACAGTCCTATAATATTATCGACATTTTTTTTAATAGCGCTCTATATTTTACAGTATGAATAGAAGACGTATTTAGCGATATAAGGTTATACCTACTTTTTTGTCATAGTTGTCAACAAAATGTAAAAAATTGTCTTTTATGTCGTGCTGACGACTATTTCAAACAATCACAGTCTCTTCAGTACTTTAAAAAAACGTACCTACTCTGTATTAGTCTTTTTCTACTTACTTTTTTTTTCTCAAAAAAAAAACACATCGATAAACACATAAAATTCACAAGGAACGGTAAGCGAAAATGACCATCAAAATGTGATGCTCGTTGTTACTGAAAATCCTCACTCATCCAATAGATCTATCTCAGTCAACTTCAACTTGTCGAAGTCCTCAGTTCACAGAACTTTGAAGTCCCAAAAGTGACATCCTTACAAAGTTAACGTCTTACAAGAACTATGAGACTATGACACAGACAGATAATTACAGTTTTGCGAGGAAATTAGATATTTATTTGAAGGACAACCCAACTTAAAAAATCACATAATTTTCATTGACGAACTTTTTGCTTAAAGGGAATAGGCAAAATACTAGGTTTTGGAGCCCAGAAAATCCGCATTGGATGCAAGAAAAACATTCACAACGGCCGGAAAAAGTAAATGTTTGGACTGGAATAGTAGGAAATGGCATACTGGAACCTTATTTCTTTGAGGGCAATTTGACAAGCGACATTTACTTGAATTTTTTGCGTTTTCAACTGATTTCAGCCTTGGAATTAATTTTTCCTAAGCCTAATGAGCACGATGTGCCTGCTGGTGATGTCTGGTTCCAACAAGATGGTGCCCCTCCACATTTTCGATGTAAGAAATTACCTTAATGTGGTTCTCCCAAATCGATGGAAGAGGGCCGCTTGAATGGCCACCACGCTCAGCTGACTTAACTCCACTAAATTTTTTATCTAAAAAGCAAAGTGTATGTGAACAAACCAGAGCCAGAAGGATTGAAAAATCGTTTCAGATAAGAAATTCGAAATATAACACTTTTTGACAACTGTAACAAAAAAGTAAGTATAACCTGATGTCGCTGAATTCGTTTTTAAAAGGGTTTAAAAGGGTTATACTATAAAATATAGAGCGTCCTATTAAAAAAATATATGTCGGTAATGTTATCGGTCCGTCAATCATACAATTTCTATTTATAAATTGACCTGTTTCGTCGATTTTTTTTTAAATTTTAATTGGAAAAGAAATATGAATTTTTTCCATCATTTTGGGACACATATAATATCTTTAAAATATATGTCATATGTTAAATGTCATTGCTACTCAATACCTTCACAACAAGCTTTGTACCTACTGCAAAAGTGCGATATACTGATCTATATGTATAGTCTAGTCTATAGTCTAATATGTATAGTCTATCCGATATCAATTGGAGAACCAAGAGGTTGACAGTATGTACCAGGTTCGGTCGCTGACGCAGCAACTCCGTATTGAAATATTTGAAAAACTTGTTCCCTTATTTAGTTAGCCATACCCATATACAGGTCTGGTCGAACTAAACCTGGAGGTTGAAGAATGCGGGCGCGGGCAAATGAAATACAACCAAAGCTGCATCGGGCCACTGGGCAATAAATCTCAGCTGTTGACAAGTGGTTGACAAATTGTCTGGAAGCAATGCGGAATTTGGTGTGATTCAGGTAATTTTAATTTATTATAGGCACCTTGGAGACCGTTTGAAACGGAACAAAACGAAATTTACCATCAATATAATAAAACTGTTTGTGGACATAAATAATTAAAACATGTTGTTGGCCAAATGAATATATAATAGAAATTTTCTACACATTATACAGGGTGTTAAAAAAAAGTGTAAAATATTTCAGGAGGTAATAGTATGAGCAGAAAAGTCTTAATAAACATGGGTCCGCAAAGTAACGGTTGCGGAGATACGGACCACTATTCGTTTTTCAAACATTTTATTTTATTAGGAATAAACCAACAAAGGAAGCTTTTAACAAACAAANAGCGCAATCACAAAAACTGTAAATGTAAGCGAAAGTAATATTCCTTCTAATATTAATTTTGAAAATTGTACAAATGTAACATTTAATTTAAATGTCAAAAAATAATTTCAATGTTATCTTTTTTATTGCATGAAAAACGTTCTCCATAATGTAAACTCCCTTGGGAGCACTATACTCCCTTGGGAATAATCGACTACTTCTGTTTTAATTTTGATGTCATAGAAACTGATTTCTACTCCCGACCGTGGAAAAAAGTTTTTTTCGACATAGAATTGTTGATTTTCTTTATGTAGCAGACTATCAGAAACATTACTCAAGAAGTTGCACTATTACAACACAATATATTTCTGAGTAAAAATTATTTCGAATCTTTTAAAACTCTTATAAAACTATACAACCATCACGATTTACAATATTACCAATTAAACCCCGTCTACCGCCTTGAAAAATAACCCTAACAGGAAACAAGGGATATCTCCAAATTGGCGTACTTGGAGAACCTTATACTCTCATAACATCAGACTAATTGATACTTAAGGGAATAGTCTGAAGGCCGTCATTACAGGGCAGGTCAGCTTAATTGAGTCGCGTCGTACGGGAATAAAAGGAGTTCCTCCTACCACTAAAGGAGATTAATATTGATAACAATTGCTTTGATAATAGGTTCAAAGACAGGCGGACAATGGGGTTCTCACTTTGCCACAATGCCGCCTCTTAGGCGAGTGTACGGACATAGTGGGGGTATTAATAGTGTCTTCATGCTTCAATAAAATATGCATTATAAGAAGGCGGTCTGGGAATGTGCATATGGGGTGGTAATCGGATTTTATAACTTATTGGGTTTGATTAGTTACAGTCAAATTGCGATTTTAAATAGAAATATCCAAGACACAGCATTGGCAATGTTGGAAATATGTTGACCTCAGAGTGTTGGAATCAGAATAAGACAATCTATACAGGATGGCCAGAAGTACGGAATAAAATTCATATCTTTTGAATGAGTCAATTTTTTTTAAAACGCCGAAACACGTTAACCGATTTTGATTTTTTCCCATCTTTCGGTTGTATAATAATTAATTTTTCTTCAACCCCCTAACCCCCAGCTACCCCTACTTTTTTTTTCAAATGGTAACATAAGGCATTAGGGGCTCATTGAAAAGCTTACAGAAAACCGAATCCACTCTGAAAGAAATGGGCTTATTAAACTGTTTATCTAGAATAATGTGTATAGCGCATATTAAAACTTTTATAACCAATATACAACTTTTATTAAAAAAAAAGCAATCATCTCCATACTCATTATTCAATCAGTCTAACTGGAAGGTGCTTAATACACCTTATGCATCTATGAAATAAAGGTTATAATGAATTACTTATACATTATTAGGTGTTATAGACTTTATATTCCAGTTGTATAGTAGGGAACAATTGTATTAACAGAGTTATTCGTTCTTATACTGAATATGTTTCCGTTTTTAACGTGTAAAACGCATCTTATAATGGTTAAGTGATCGTCACCTCTCGGTGCATAATCGGTTATGATCGTTGTTAAGTTATATTCATAGTCTTGTAATAATAATCATATGTCAGACCCGAGAGCGAAGTGCGCCGACTCAATAAGAAACCTGGCTATTCCAGCCGCTGATTTAGGGTTCGCCGCACGAGCTCATCCCTTC